>NC_142103.1:40870047-41170047 GCF_054644295.1 Miniopterus natalensis | reverse complement strand
AGAAGCTTTTTATTTTGATGCAGCCCCATTTGTTGATTTTCTCTCCTTCATTTTTCTTGCTCTAAGAGATGTATCAGCAAACATATTGCTATCAGAGATGTCTGAGATTTTGCTGCCTATGTTTTCCTCTAGGATTTTTATGGTTTCATGTCTTACATTTAAGTCTTTTATCCATTTTGAATTTACTTTTGTGTGTGGTGTAAGTTGGTGGCCTAGTTTTATTTTTTTTGCATGTACCAGTTCAATATTCCCAACATCATTTATTGAAGAGACCGTCTTTACTGCATTGTATGCTCTTCCCTCCTTTGTCAAATATTAATTGAACATAATGGCTTGGATCAATTTCTGGGTTCTCTGTTCTGTTCCACTGATCTATATGTCTGTTCTTGTGCCAGTACCAGGCTGTTTTGATTACAGTAGCTTTGTAGTATAACTTGATATCTGGTATTGTGATCCCTCCAACTTTGTTCTTCTCAAGATTGTCATGGCTATTAGGGGTGATTTTTGGTTTCATATAAATTTTCAAAGTGTTTATTCTAGATCTGTGAAATATGCTATTGATAGTTTAATAAGGATTGCATTGATTTTATAGATTGCTTTGGGTAGTATGGACATTTTACTGATGTTAATTATTCCAATCTATGAACATGGTGTATTTTTCCCTTTGTTTATTTCTTCCTCTATTTCTTTTTTCAGTGTCATGTAGTTTTCTGAATAAAACTCTTTTACATCTTTGGTTAAGTTTATTCCTAGTATCTCATTTTTTTAATTGCAATGGTAAATGGTATTGTTTTTTTAGTTTCTCTTTCTGAAAGTTCATTATTGGTGTATAAAAATATCATCTATTTCTGAGTGTTATTTTTTTATCCAGCTACCTTGCCTAATTAATTTATTAAATCTAGTAGTAACTTTTTGGAGTCGTTAGGGTTTTCTATGTACAATATCATGTCATCTAAAAATAATGAAAGTTTTGTTTACTCCTTTTCAATTTTGATGCCTTTTATATTTTCTTCTTGTCTGGTCACTGTGGCTAGGACTTCCAGCACTATGTTGATTAAGAGTGCTGAAAGTGGACACCCATGTCTTTTTCCTGTTCTTAGGAGAAATGGGTTTACTTTTTGTCCATTGAGTATGATGTTGGCTGTAGGTTTGTCATATATAGCCTTTATTATGTTGAGGTATGATCCCTCTATTCCCACTTTGCTGAGAGTTTTTATCAGAAATGGATGTTGTATTTTATAGAATGCTTTTTCTGTATCTATTGGTATAATAATGTGATTTTTGTCTTTCAAATTTGTTTATGTGATATATTACATTTATTAATTTGTGAATGTTGCACCAGCATTGCATCTCTGGAATAAATTCCACTTGGTCATGGTGTATGATCTTTTGATTTAAGCTTCTATGTTCATCAGAGATATTGGCCTGTAATTCTCTTTCTTTGTAGCATCTTTATCTGGTTTTGGAATTAGGCTAAAGCTGGCCTGATAAAAATAATTTGGAAGTTTTTCTTCCTCTTGGATTTTTTCAAATAGTTTGAGGAGGTTAGGTGTTAATTATTCCTTGAATATTTGGTAAAACTACCCTGTGAAGCCATCTGGGCCAGGGCTTTTGTGGGATAAGAGCCCTTTGATTACTTCTTCAACTTCATCGGCAGTTATCAGCAAATTCAAGCCTTCTGACTCTTCTTAATTGAGTTTTGGAAGGTTATATTTTTCTAGAAATTTATCCATTTCATCCAGGTTGTCGAGCTTGGTAGCATATAATTGTTCATAGTGTTTTCTATAATCCTTTGTATTCCTGTTGGGTCAGTTGTTATTTCACCTCTTTCATTTCTAATTTTGTTTATTTGAGTCCTCTCTCATTGTTTCTTGATGAGTCTGGCTAAAGGTGCATCAATCTTGTTTCTCCTTTCAAAAACCCAGCTCTTGGTTTCATTGATCTTTTGTATTGTTATTTAGTCTCTATGTCATTTATTTCCGCTCTGATCTTTATTATTTCTTTCCTTCTAATTACTCTGGGCACTTCTAATTGTTCTTTTTCTAACTTTCAAGTTTTAGGGTTAGAGAGTCTATTTGAAGTTTTTCCTGTATTTGTGATGTAGGCTTATAGTGCTATAAACTTCCCTCTCAGGCCTATTTTTATTCTATTCCATAGATTTGGAGTTCTTGTGTGTTCATTTTCATTTGATTCTAAGAAGTTTTTCATTTCTTTCTTGATCTCTTTGGTAACCCATTCATTGTTTAAAAACATGCTTTTTAGCCTTTATGTGTTTGAAAGTTTTTTAGTGTTTTTATTGTGGTTGATTTATTTTTTAATTTTATTTTATGTTTTTAATTTTATTTTCGTTTAAAATATTATGGATGTCTCTTTACCTCCCCAACGACCCATTCCACCCCATCCAATCCCCCTCCCCAGTCTGTCTCCCCACCACTGTTCTTGTCCTTGGGTTGTGCACATATGCATATATATTCTTTCATTACTCTCTCCACCTCAACCCACACGCCCTCCTCCATCCCTCTGACATTCTTCACTCTGATCTACGCTTCCATGTCATTGAATCTATTCTGTTCATCAGTTTATTAAGTTCTTTAGATTCCACACATAAGTGAGATCATGTGATATTTGTCTTTCTCTGCCTGGCTTATTTCACTTAGCATAATTTTCTCCAGGTCCATCCATACTGTCCCAAAGGGTATGAGATCCTTCTTCTTTAAAGCTGCATAGTATTCCATGGTGTATATGCCCCACAGCTTTTTTCTCCACTCATCTACTGATGGGCACTTGGACTGTTTCCAGATCTTAGCTGTTGTAAACTGCACTGCTATGAACATAGGGTGCATATATTCTTTCTGATTAGTGTTTCAGGATTTTTAGGATATATTCCTAGAAGTGGAATCAGTGTGTCAAACGGCAGCTCCATTTTTAATTTTTTGAAGACCCTCCATACTGTTTTCCATAGTGGTTGTACCAGTCTGCATTCCCACCAGCAGTATACTAGGGTTTCCCTTTCTCAACATCCTCGCCACCACGAGATGATTGTTGATTTGCTCATGCTAGCCATTCTGACAGGTGTGAAGTGATAACTCATTATGGTTTTAATTTGTATCACTCTGATTATTAGCAAGGTTGAGCATTTTCTCATGTGTCTCCTGGGAGCTCTATATCCTCTTTGGGGAAGTGTCTATTCAGGTGCTTTGCCCATTGTTTAATTGGGTTGTTTGTCTTCATCTTCCTGAGTAGTATGAGTTCTTTGTACACTTTGGAAATTAGCCCCTTATCAGATACATCCTTGACAAATATGTTTTCCCAGACCCTGGGCTTCCTTTGTATTTTGAGGCTGTTTTCTTTTGCTGTGCAGAAGCTTTTTAGTTTGATGAAGTCCTGTATGTTTATTTTTACTTTTGTTTCTTTTGCCCTAAGAGATGTACCAGTGAAAGGTCCGCTATGTGGGATGTCTGTGACTTTACTGCCTATGTTTTCTTCCAGGATTTTTATGATTTCATGACTTACATTTAAGTCTTTTATCCATTTTGAGTTTATTTTTGTGTATGGTGAAAGTTGGTGATCTAGTTTCATTCTATTGCATGTATCTGTCCAATTTTCCCAGCACCAGTTATTGAAGAGACTGTCTTTACTCCATTGGATACTCTTGCCTCCTTTGTCAAATATTAACTGACCATAATGGTGTGGGTCTATTTCTGGGTCTCTGTTCTGTCCATTGATCTATATGCCTGTTGTTGTACCAATACCAGGCCGTTTTGATTACAGTGGCTTTGTAATACAGTTTGAAGTCTGATAATGTGATCCCTCCCACTCTGTTCTTTTTTCTCAAGATGGCTGCAGCCATTCGGGATCTTTTTTGGTTCCATATAAATTTTCAAAATGTTTGCTCTAGGTCTGTGAAACATGGTATTTTAATAGGAATTGCATTGAATTTATAAATTGCTTTGGGTAGTATGGACATTTTAATGATATTAATTCTTCCAACCCATGAGCATGGTACATTCTTCCACTTGTTTATATCTTCCTCTATTTCTTTTTTTAGTGTCACATAGTTTTCCTAGTATAGGTCTTTTAATCCTTGTTTAAGTTTATTCCTAGGTATCTTATTTTTTTAGTTGCAATAGTAAACGGTATTGCTTTTTTAGTTTCTTTCTCTGACAGTTCATTGTTGGCGTATAAGAATGCCATTGATTTCCAGATGTTGATTTTGTATCCAGCTACCTTGCCAAATTCGTTTTTCAAATCTAGTAGTACTTTGATGGAGTCTTTAGGGTTTTCTATGTACGATATCATGTCATCTGCAAATAATGGCAGTTTTATCTCCTCCTTTCCAATTTGGATGCCTTTTATCTTTTCTTCCTGTCTGATGGCTATGGCGAGGAATTCTAGTACTATGTTGAATAAGAGTGGTGAAAGTGTACATCCCTGTCTTGTACCTGTTTTTAATGGAAATGGTTTTAGTTTTAGACCACTGAGTATGATGTTGGCTGTAGGTTTGTCATATATAACCTTTATTATGTTGAGGTATGATCACTCTATTCCTACTTTACTGAGAGTTTTTATCCAAAATGGGTGCTGCATTTTGTCAAATGCTTTTTCTTCGTCTATTGATATGATCATGTGATTTTTGTCCTTTATTTTGTTTAGGTGATGCATCATATTTATTGATTTACAAATACTAAAGTAGTCTTGCATCTCTAGAATAAATCACACTTGGTTGGGGTGTATGATCTTTTTAATGTAATGCTGGATCCGGTTTGCTAGTATTTTAGTGAGGATTTTAACATCTATGTTCATCAGGTATATTGCCCTGTAATTTTTGTTCTTTGTAGTGTCTTTATCTGGTTTTGGGGTTAAGATGATGCTGGCCTCATAAAAAGAGTTTGGGAGTTTTCCCTCCTCTTGAATTTTCTGGAATAGTTTGAATAGAATAGGTGTTAACTCTTTGAATGTTCGGTAAAACTTGCCTGTAAATCCCTCTGGTCCAGGACATTAGTTTGCTGGGAATTTTTTGATTACTGCTTCAGTTTCATTAGTTCTTATTGTCCTATTCAGGCTTTCTGCCTCTCCTTGATTCAACTTTGGAAGGTTGTATGCTTCTAGGAATTTGTCCATTTCCCCCATGTTGTCCAATTTGTTCGCACACATTTGCTCATAGTATTTTATTACAATCCTTTGTGTTTATTTTTGGTCAGTTGTTATATTGCCCTCATTCATTTCTTATTTTATTTATTTGGGTCCTCCCTTTTTGCTTCTTAGTGAGTCTGGGTAAAAGTGCATCAGTCTTATTTATCTTTTCAAAGAACCAGCTCTGGGTTTCATTGATTTTTTTGTATTTTTTTTTAGTCTCTATGTCATTAATTTCTGCTCTAATCTTTATTATGTCCTTCCTACTACTTCCTCAGGGCTTTTCTTGCTGTTCTCATTCTAGTTCTTTTAGTTGTTGTGTTAGATGGTTTATTAGATCTTTTTCTTGTTTCTTGAGATAGGCCTGTAATGCTATGAATTTTCCTCTCAGAACTGCTTTCGCAGTGTCCCATAGGTTTGGGGTTGTTTTGTGTTCATTTTTGTTTCTTTCCATGAAGTGTTTGATTTCTTCCTTGATCTCATTGGTAACCCAATCGTTGTTTAATAGCGTGCTATTTAGCCTCCATGTGTTTGAATATTTTTGAGTTTTTTTATACTGGTTGATTTCTAGTTTCATGGCATTGTGGTTCAAGAAGATGCTTCCTATGATTTCAGTCTTCTTGTATTCATAGAGACTTGCCTTCTGCCCTAACAGGTGGTCTATTTTTGAGAATGTTCCATGTCCACTTGAAAACAATGTGTATTCTTCTTCTTTGGGATGAAATGTTCTGTAAATGTCAATTAAATCCATTATGTCTAGTGAGTCATTTAAGATCTGTGTTTCCCTGTTGTTTTTTTGTCTTGATGATCTGTCCAATGCTGATAGTGTGGTGTTAAAGTCCCCTACTATGATTGCATTGCTGTCAATCTTCCCCTTAAACTCCCCCAAGAAATTTTTATATATTTAACTGATCCTATATTGGGTGCATAAATGTTTATAAGGGTTGTTTCCTCCTGTTGGACTGATTCCTTTAGTATTATGTAGTGCCATCTTTGTCTCTTGTTATGGTCTTTATTTTGAAGTCAATTTTGTCAGAAATAAGTATTGCTATTTCAGCTTTCTTTTCCTTTCCATTTGCATGGAGTATTTTACTCCATCCCTTCACTTTTAGCCTGCGTGAGTCTTTTGCTCTCAGGTGGGTCTCTTGTGGACAGTATATATTTGGGTACTGTTTTCTTATCCATTGAGCTACTCTTTGTCTCCTGATTGGACCATATATACCATTTACATTTAAGGTTACTATTGATATAAGCCTATTTAATGCCATTTTTTCTCTATGATCATGTAGCTTTCCCTCACTAATCCTTCTTTTTCTTAAAACAGTCCTTTTAGCATTTCTTGCAGTGATGGTTTGGTGGTATTAAACTCTTTCATCCTTTTTTTGTCTGGGACAACCTTTATTTCACCTTCTATTTTAAATGATAGCCTTGCTGGATAAAGCAATCTTGTTTGCATGTTCTTGCTTTTCATTACTTTAAGAACTTCTTCCCTCTCCTTTCTGACCTAAAGAGTTTCCCTTGAGAAATCAGCTCTTAGCCTAGTGGGAGTTCCCTTGTAGGTCACTGCTTGTCTCTCTCTTGCAGCCCTTAATATTTTCTTTTTTTCCTTGTCATTTGTCATTTTAATTATGATGTGTCTTGGAGTGGATCTCTTTGGCTCCCTCTTGTTTGGAACCCTCTGTGCTTCCTGAACTTTTGTGTCTTTCTCCTTGCCAGCGTAGTGAAGTTTTCTGCCATTATTTCCTCCTCCAAGTTCTCTATCCCTTGCTCTCTATGTTGTTGATTTCTAATTTCATGCCATTGTAGTCCAATTAGATGCTTGATATGATTTCAGTGTTCTTCAACTTGTAGAGACTTGTTTTGTGTCCTAACATGTGATCTGTCTTTGAGAATGTCCCATGTGCACTTAAGAAGAATGTATATTCTGAAGCTTTGTGATAGAATGTTCTGCAAATGACAATTAAATCCATCTGATATAATGTGTCATTTAGGGTCACTCTTTCTTTGTTGTTGTTTTTGTCTGTAAGACCTATTCAGTAAAATCAGTGTGTTGTTAAATTCCCCTAGTATGACTGTATTGCTGTTGACCTCTCCATTAAAGTCCTTTAGAAGGTTTTTATAAATTTAGGTGCTCCTACATTGGGTGCTTATATGTTTATCAGGATTATATCCTCTAGTTGGATTGATCCCTTTAGTATTATATAATGACCTTTCTTGTCTCTCATTATGGTCTTCATTTTGAAGTCTATTTTGACCAATATGAGTATTGCTAACCCAGCTTTTTAAAAATTTTTATTTGAATGGAAAAAAATTTTTAACCCTTCACTCTCATCCTGTGAGAGTGTTTTGGTCTGAGGTGGGTCTCTTGTAGTCAGTATACAATTCTGTCATATTTTCTTATCCATTCAGCCACTGTATATCTTTGTACTGGGGCATTACATTTAAGGTTATTATTGAAAAAGACTTATCTACTGCCATTTCATTTCTTTATGCCTATGTTTCACATTCTTTATTTCTACTTCTAAATATAGCAGCCTCTTTAACATTTCCTGTAATGCTGGTTTTGTAGTGATAAACTCTTTAGCCTTTTTTTTTAATCTGGGAAGCTCTTTATTTCACCATCTATCTTGATTGATAATCTTGCTGGATAGAGTAGTCTTGGTTTCAGATCCTTGTTTTGGATTATCTTGAATACTTTAGGCCATTCCCTTCTGGTCTGTAGAGTTTCTGATGAGATGTCAGCTGACAATTTCATGGGGGTTCCTTTGTAGGTAACAGATTGATTTTCTCTAGCTACCAATAATATTCTCTCTTTGGCTTGAATTCTTGACATTTTAATTATGATGTGTCTCAACATGGGCCTCTTTGGGTTTCTCTTGCTTGGGACTCTCTGTGCCTCCTGAACTTTTGTGACTTTTTTCTTGACTAGGTTAGGGAAGTTTTCTGCCATTATTTCATCAAAGTGTCTCTAGCCCTTGTTTACTTTAGACCACCTCTGGCATTCCTATAATGCGAATATTGTTATGTTTCCTGTTGTCCCATAGTTCCCTTAGACTGTCCTCCTGTATTTGTTTTTTTCTTGTTGGGTCTCTGATTGAGTGGTGTTTTTTTACCTTGCCTACTAATTTGTTGATCTGATCCTCAGCTTCTGCTGATCTGCTGTTTTTTCCTTCTTATGTTCTTTATTTCTGCTATATCATTCTTAATTTTCTTCATAGTTTCCATATCTTTTTCATGCTGTTGAGCAGCCTTACAATCAGTAATCTGAACTTTATATCTCATAGATTGCTTATTTCCATTTTATTTAGCTCTTTTTCTGGAGACTTTTGTTCTTTCATTTGGGGCTTGTTGTTTTGTCTCCCCATTTTGGCTGCCTGTTTGGGTTTGTTTCTATGTATTAGGTAGATCTGCTAGGACTCTCAGTCTTTTTGGAGGGTCTCTGGTACAGGCCAATGTCCAACACAGTTTGTGAGTGGCCCTGAGTACCCTGTTTGGAGCTATCAACAACCTTAAGCTTGTGATTTCCTCTGCTGTGGCTGGTTGCTTTTGGACAGGGCCAAGATGCTCACCAATGTCTTCTTTTCCAAGGCCTGGATCCAGAAGCAGATCAGTCAAAGACTCAAAGCACCCTGATGTCTGCTTCTGCTGCTGACTGATTAATCTGATTCTCTTAATGAGCTTCAGGCTGTTGAAGCTCCACAATGTGGGGCCAATGGTTGTTATCAGTCTCTTAACAAGCCTCAGGCTGTAGAAACTACTCTGGGCAGGGCTAGAGGCTTTTTATCAGGGTGTGGCAATTGCCTCCCCTTCAGGCAAAAGTCAAATATTCCCAGCTAGAGAAAGATGTCCTCCACAGTCTGGGAGAATGACTCGGCACTGGAATTCAGACGAGTGTCCCCTGTTCTCATTCTCTATAGCCCACAACCCCAGAATCTCCCCACACAGCTCCAGTCCTCTGCACTCCCCCTCCCCCAGATATGAAGGTGAGTGGCTGCACAGGAAACTTTGTGCCTTGGCTCTTTAAGAGGGTGCCTGCAGTTCCAGCCACCTCTCTCTGTCAGACAGAAACCCAGCTGCTTTTCACAGCCAGATGTTATGTGAGCACCCTTCTCAGTTCTGGTGCTCTTGGCTGGGAAGCCCACCCTGGGGTTTAGGCACCAGGGTACTCAGTGGGAACCCCCCACAGCTGAGATATCCCTCTGGACATTCAGCTGCTGCCTGTGGGAGCCCAGTCAGCCCTCTTGCATCCGCACTTCCTACCAGTCCCTGTGCGGTCCCCACTTTTCCTCCTTGTTTTTGAGGGTGCTCCCAGTTATTCTTCAGTTTACAGGACGGTTTTTTTATGTTTTAGATGTAAATCCAGATTGGTCCCAGGAGACTGTCAGTGTAGCTTCCACTCAGTCTGCTGCCATCTTGGATCTGGGGCATTAGGGTTTCAACATGAAGTTTGAGGGGACATAAACATATAGTCCACAGTAATTGTCAATATTACCAGTGCATTAACAAAGATATGAAATAAGATGATCCATTTATAATGAATTATTATAATTGATAAAATTTGAGAAATTGTAGTGTTTAAAAATTGTCCTATACCTACAACTGGACAGAATACATTTCTGGGTGTTCTGGGCATTGTTTAGCAAATCCTCTGGAGATTATTTAATTTATGAAGAGTTTCAACTTTGATTTGCCATTAAGTAGGTTTTTTTCCTATCTTGTAGGAGACAAAGTTGATAGTAATACAGATAATTTTTCTTCTAAGCTTTGCGAAAAGTTTTCATTCAGTAAAAATATATTTTATGCCAGGCCTGTGCTCAGTGGTTGAGCCTCTACTCATGAGCCAAGAGCTTGTCTGTTCCATCACAGGTCAGGGCACAGTCCTGGGTTGTTGGCTCTATCCCTGGTGGTGGATGTGCAGGAGGCAGCCGATCAATGCTTCTTTCTCATCGATGTTTCCATTACTCTCTTTTCTCTCTTCTCTCTCTTAAATCAATAAAAACATTTTTTTAAAAAAACATTTGATTACCACCAGGAAGAAAAAATATTCCATACATTGCCTTTCATTGCTTTATAAGATATAACTCATTTTGCATATATGAGCAAATATATTTCAGTATTTCTAGTGAATCTTTATGTGTGTTCTCTTTATGTCCTCCTTTGAACTAGTCATAATATATTACTAGTTTTCTCTTTAACTAAAGTGTTAAATACACTTTTTGACCCATGCTCACTTTATGTTTGCATGTAACTTTTATTTTAAAATTTTGAAAGTAATACTTTAACAGATACATAAAACATACTGAAAAATATAGGCCTCATTTGGGCACTGTTCTGCTTACCTGTTCTGACTGTTTTTTTCAACAATTGCTAGATGTGTCCTTTTAGTGGTAATATCTATTTTTAAATGACTGAAGTGATTCATTTACTTATTGTTTATATAAAATCCCAAAAAAGCCCTGCTGGAGTGGCTCAGTGGTTGATCATCAACCCACGAACCTGGAGATCAGGTTTCGATCCTGGTCAAGGTACATGCTCAGGTCTCGGACTTGATGTCCTGTGGGGGGCATGCAGGAGGCAGTCAATCAATCACTTTCTCCTCGTTGATGTTTCTATCTCTCTCTCCCTTTGTCTCTCTGAAATCAATAAGAACATATATATTTTAAAAATACTGTATTAAAAAGAGCACCTGATTTGTCATTTTAATTAAGTCATCTATTAGTGATATGACCTAGGTGAAATCTATTAACCTAGCCATTTTTAACCAGTGTGCCCTGTCGCACTGGTATGCAGCAAGAGGCACACTGGTGTGCAACAAAAATTTTTAAAACATGCAATACCTGACTATTTATTCAGGGACAATGCCCTTTTTCCCTTAGATTGTCAAATAAATTAAAAAATGACAAAAGTCAACACAACAATAGCTGTCTGATGTGAATGAATAAAAATTATACTTATTTTTTTTGTCATATAAGCAAAAAGGATAACATTTTTTGGTGAGCCACAGAATTTTAGTAATTAGTTTATGTGTTCCATGAGATCCTAAATCTGTAAAACTGACTTAATAGTCTTGGCCTACTTACAACATTATTATAAAGTGACATATATGTGACAAATTTGTAACTATAATTTTTCCGTGTAAATATAAGCACAGTAATTAAGTAGGTCAGATTGAGAAATTACTTTGAAATAGTTACAGAGACTGAAGATTTGTTTCTCTTTTATATTACTAGACCAACTAAACTCAAATACTAAATTTAACTATTTGCTAGAGCCTGGGTGAATTTTGTTCTGTAATTTGTCCATAAGATTGCTTCCACACCCTATGGGGTTTTGCCTGCATCTCTATTACTCTCTTTAAGGTTTTTGAAAAAAAAAAAAATCCCACAATGGGTTTAAGACATCTTCAGAGGAATTATTTTGCCATTGTCTATATTTAGTGAAGGTGATTTCAGTACAAGTTTATAAATCATTTCTGAACTTTCCATCCCTTATACCTAACTGTCTTTTTCTATATTACAGGTGATAAAAGTAGTTGTTAGGATAAGAAGGAGGTAGGGGGAAGGGCAAATATAATAATAGGTAAACCCACCATGAGAAAGAAAATTTCCCTCTTCCTCAATATTTGTACTGCAATTATATATACTCATTGTTGAAGCAGTAGGAAATTATAAAATTAAGTATAGCTGTTTGTAAATATTATTGCCACATTTAGAGAATAATAATAGAGGGTATCTGTTACATTTGAATCTCACAGAAGCAATGAATATTTTTGATCTAAGCATACTTAAATTATTTTGTTACATGTACTCATGACTAAAAACTTATTCATTATTTATTTGAAGTAAAATTGTAACCCTCTGCCCTGTATTTCATCTGCATTGGCCAAATAGTTTTTCAGAAGGAGTCAGTGTTCAAAAACCAGAATCAAGCCTCACTTGATCTAGCACATGCCCCCAAAATTACATTGAACAATGAGAATATGATTAAAGAAGGGACTGTGATGAAGAGGCTGTTCCTTGTAAGCTGGTAACAGTTGAAAGAGGATTCCACCATTTGACAAGAAGAGAAAGTGAAAATATTATAATATACTGGTTTAACTGAGATATACTCCTTTCTATCAACTGATGATAGTAGGTGAATGAACATCATGATATTTAATAAAGGAGTGAACTGATTATTTACCACCTGCTTACTATAAATCTTAAGGAAAGAAAATGGTAGGATTGAGATTAATTTGCTGAAAAGATTAATGAGCATAAAGGTTTTTAAGAGGGTTAAAGCAATGCAGACAAATCCTTTATGTGGGGTTTGTTGTCTAGGCAGGAATCTTAGAACCAAATTAACAAAATTCACCAGAGGTGTAGAGACCAGGTAAAGACAGATGGAACTATGTGAGGAGTATTTTCTGGAAATTAAACCTAGAAGATGATGATCAGGTTATAAATAAAATTTAAATTCCACAATGTCTAAAAAGAGGTGGTTCTTGGTAAAGGTATCAAACAAGAAAAATTTAAGTGAAAATGCCATAAATTTAAACTCAATTTTTACTTTATTTCACTTTTTATTTCTTTATTGTGAAGTAACTTCCCTATGGTTTCTTAGAAAAATTTTGTATGAAAAATATTGATCTTAAGAATTTCATAAATTCTGTAGGAAGGGAGAGCCCCCCTGAAGTCTGTGCTGAGCTCCAAGCCCAGAGGCTTGGAGGCTGCAAAGCTCTCCCCCCCTCGGGAGTGCGGACTGCATCCAAAAATGGGGATCCCCCACCCAGAGCAAAGAGAGGGGAAGGAGCGCCCTTGCACAGAGCAGAGGGGCCCAGGGGAGCGGTGAGTCCTGGAGGGATCAGCGCCTTCCTAGGAAACAAAGCCTCTAGTGGCAGCTGCAACCCACGTCTAGTGCTCGAAGTGCCGAACATAAGGAAGGCTGTCCCAAGGTCTGTGGCACCCGAGTGGTAAGGGACCAGAGGATTGCACTGAGTGGCCGTACACGGGGACCCTCTGACTCCCTGTGGGGCACTGTGTTGAGCCCCAGAGAGCACTGAATCTGCATTGCGTGGGGGAGGGGAGGAGCCCTCCCGCCCTGAGCTCCGGTGCAGAGAGGCTGGGATCTGTGACCAGCCCTGAGGGGCCCTGTGGTGGCGCTTAAAGCCGCCCCAGCTTTGCTGAGACCAGCGGTGCGGGGAGCTGCATGGAGCTGACTTTGGGTCCCCTCCCACTGGGTGCCTTGGTGTGCAGGCAGTGAGACCTTGCAGGGCGGACTCTCTGCCTGTGTGTTGCTTTGTGCATTTGCAAGTTTGATTGCAGAACTGGTTCACACCTTCCCGGTGTGCACTGTGCAGGCAGACCAGCAGAGGCTGGGATTGGGGTCTGCACAGTAGGAGGTCTGAGGGGCGGGCCTGAGCCAACCAGAGCTGAGCAGGGAGGGGCAGAACCCGCCAGCCCATCCTGCAGCCAGGAGCAACGCCCCAAAGGGAAAGGGATGGGTCTAGCTCACTGAAGCCCCAGAAACCCACGCAGGGCACAGTCCTGAGGGGGAAGGGAGAGCAGCTCACAGGAGGACTTTACAAGAATATGACTCTCAGGGACTGTTGTTCGAGAACTGGAGGAAAAGCTGAAAACCCTGCTGGGGGCTGGGCAATCAGAGAGCTCACCAGAATGAGTTTTTAATTGAACCCACTGAGCCCAGGCTGCCGAAACGGCCCATACACAAAAGGCAACAGGCTGAAATCAATCTGAACCTGCAGCAAGACAGAGCCTGGGGAACTAGAATCAAAGGACAAGGTAGGGACTGAGGAGCTGGTGATGGAGCAGAGACTAACTCCCGCACAGTGAGTGCCTGACAGCAAAACCTCTAAGTAAGGGGAGTGATACCCTGAGCTACACTAGCCACCCTGCATCCTAAAGACTCTACAGAAGACTCTGGAATAAGACCAGGCAACTTCAAGGTTACAAAATAGCTGACAAGAGGAGGTGGTCCACAAAGAGCCTCAGATAAACCATCTACCTAAGGACACCAGAGCCAAACCTAGATGGCTCCTGACATTGGTGGATACACAAGTACCTCACAGGAGAACGGAAATGACCACACAAAAGAGTGACCCTCAGAAAATATAAGCTGCCCAGAACAAATCTACGTGATTGCCTACCTTTTTTTTGTCTGTTTTTTTGTTTGGTTTGGTTTTGGTTTTATTTGTTTTGGGGATTTTTGTTTGCTTTTTGTTTGTGAGTTTGTTTATTTTTTCTCTTTTTTCCTTAGGAAGAAGAGAAAGGGGAGACAATTTGTTTTTTCATCTTTTTTAAATTTTATAATAATATTTGTTTTTAATTTTTTTTAAAACATTTTTTTTAACTAAACTTTTTCTTCCTCTTTTTTATAGATAAATGTTGTCTTGCTTAGCTTGTTTTTAGTTTTCTTTTGGTTATTTGCTTTGTTTTGTTTTATCCTTCCTTCTAATATCAAGGCTTTCTTGATATCCCTGCTTAACGACTGGGTCTTTATCATTATAACCAAGTTTACTGCTTTCCTCTATAGTTTCCCCCAAATCTCTTACTGGACTCCCTCCCTGCCTGGGCTTTATCTCTCTCTCTCCTCTTGATCCATTGGCATAACTTGTTTTTCTTTTTCTTTTTTCTTTTTCTACTTTTCTTTCATTCTTTTGTTATCCTCCCTTCTGTCTTCTTGTCTTTTTGTTCGATTGTTAGTTTCTCTTATTCTCTTTATTGTATTTTTGTTTTCTCATTTTCAACTATTATCCTATTCTATTTTCTCCCTTAATTTTTTGCTGGCCCTTCTTTCAGAATCTTTGCTACTGTTATCTCCCAGTAGCTTCTCTATTTTTTACATTTTAGTTTATTATTATTTTCTAAATTTTCACCAGTATTAACAACAATATACATCTCTCTCTCTAAGAATTACTTTTCTTTCTTTCTCTCTTTATTTTAAGCATTTGTGTGTGTGTGTGTTCTCCCTTCACTCTCCCAGTTCTGTTTTCACATGGGTTGTTTTCATTGTGACTGTCAACATATTTTGGAAGATACCTCTTGTTTCCTGGAAGTTTAGTTGTGTATTGTCCTGCCTTGCCAGCTCCCATACCACAGCATACAGGATGAGGTAGGGGCTGAGACACACCAAAACTGTGAGGAAGGTACTCCCAAGGAATGATCAACAACAATCTAGACCTAACCACAACAGGAGAACATAAGGAAACCACAAAAGGGACACCCACAGGAGGGACACACCTAGAGCAAACAGCTCAGATGTATAAGGAAAACATACCTCTGGGCACCACTGGACCCACAAAGAAAAATCCCATCCCACAAGAATGGAGGTCAGCAAATATATCTAATATATAGATACAAATAATAAGACATACCAAAATGGGGAGACAAAGAAACAACACCCAAATTAAAGAAAAGGAAACATCGCCAGAAAAAGACTTTGATGAGATGGAGTTAAGCAAGTTATCAGAAACGGAGTTCAGAGTATGGATAATGAAGATGTTCAAGGAACTTAAGAAGATATTAGATGATAAGATCGAAGACCTTAGTGAAAATATGAAAAAACAGATACAAACCATAAATAAAACTCAGACAGAGATAAAGAATGCTGCCGCGGTCCAGCCACAGTGGGAGTCAAGGGTGCCAAAGTTGGGCAAGGCGTCGGCGCTGGGAGACAGCAGACTACACGACTCGGAGGTGGTGTGACACTGTTCCACTTTATTAAGAATCAACATAATCTTTTATACTTTCTTTTTTGGCTACGATTACATTTTTTCAGTTAGCAAGTAAGAAATATTATTCACAGGTTAAACAATACAAGTTTCAATTTCATCAGAACGGAACAATTTTGACTTTTATTTTTTAGAATAGAGGAGAAAGGAAAAATCAGTGACCTATAGAGTGATAGATGTGGCTTTGTTTGCAGCAGTAATATATTAGTTTGTGAGACAGAAATTTTATATAATATTTGCCCGTGGTTACTACTTCTTCTGGTTACATTTTAACTATGGACTTATTCTTAAGCTATTATATTCTTCTTGCCATTTTCTTCTAAGAAAAGAGTGCCTTTTGCCATAGCTATTAATTAACTGCTTAAGAATGCTTTTCTTTTGTTTCTTTGGGAGCAAGCACCAGCGTGGCCACTGCCTTGCCAAGCGTTTCATGAAGGGCAAGTTTTCATACTGAACATGCCTTCCATTTACATTAACTATTCTGATACCGTTCTCATTGTAAGCACCTGTATAAGGCTGAGGAGGGTCTGGTAGCCTTTCCATACTGTTAGTCCTTTTTAGGGGGATGCCAAAATCTGCCATTTATTCTATGTGCTACCCAGGGTGGTCCTTGTACAGTAGGCAAGGGGCAATGGCCTTTTTCCTGTCCTCGACTAATCTTGCAATCATAGGCAGAGGCATTCGAGGATAGGCGGCTGCATGAATTCAGCTTTCTCTAGTTCCTCCATAAATTCCTTACTGGGGGCGCCAGGGGGAATTTTCCTAGCTACTTCTAATAACAATTTGTTCAAGCATCCGGAACATGTGATAGTGACTGAACTTGGGGAAATAAGGGTTTCTTCAGAAGTGAGAACACTGCTTACCATTCCCAGGTTAGTTATTGATTTATGGCCCAAAATCCCCCTCCAAGGAGGAGAAGAGATATTCCCATTAAGCCAATTACTCCCACCCACATGCCCCGTCCTCTCCTCAGAAGACGCCTTCCTTGAAGCTTCCTCTCCAAGTCCGGATTTTGTCAGACGACATGGTTGGGAGACGACTTGGCAGAATGCTGTATCTGATATCAAGAATGCACTGGAAGGAATTAAAAGCAAGCTAAATGAAGCAGAGGATAGAATAAGTGACTTAGAAGACAAGGTAGAAAAAAAATCACACAATCAGAGAAGCAAAAAGAAAAAACACTTAAAAAGCATGAGGACAGTCTAAGGAAGCTTTGGGACAACATGAAGTGAAACAACATTCACATGATAGGAGTGCCAGAGCGGGAGGAGACAGAGCAAGGGATAGAGAAATTGGTGGAGGAAATAATTATAGAAAACTCCCCTAGGCTGGCGAAGGAGAAAGCCACACAAGTTTAGGAAGCACAGAGGGTTCCAAACAAGAGGGACCCAAAGAGAACCACTCCAAGACACATCATAATTAAAATGCCAAATGGCAAGGACAAAGAGAAAATATTAAGGGCTGCAAGAGAGAGACAAGCAGTGACCTAAAAGGGAACCCATATAAAGCTGACAGCTGATTTCTCAACAAAGACTCTTCAGGCCAGATGCGAGTGGCATGAAGTTCTCCAAGTAATGAAAAGCAAGAACATGCAGCCAAGATTGCTTTACCCAGCAAGGTTATCATTTAAAATTGAAGGTGAAATAAAAAGCATCCCAGACAAAAAAAAACAAACAAACAAACAGCTAAAGGAGTTCAGTACCATTAAACCAGCATTGCAAGAAATGCTAAAAGGAGTGCTTTAAGAAAAAGAAAGAATAGTGAGGGAAATGTACATCAGAATAAAGGGGGAAAATGGCATTAAATAAGTCGATATCAATAGTAACCTTAAATGTAAATGGAATAAATGGGCCAATCAAAAGACAAACAGTAGCTGAATGGGTAACAAAACAGGACCCAAATATATGCTGTCTACAAGAGACCCACCTCAGAGCAAAAGACTCACACAGGCTAAAAGTGAAGGGATGGAGTAAAATATTCCATGCAAATGGAAAGGAAAAGAAAGCTGGAGTAGCAATTCTTATTTCTGACAAAACAGACTTCAAAATAAAGACCATAATGAGAGACAAAGATGGTCACTACATATTACTGAAGGGATCAATCCAACAGGAGGCAATAACCCTTATGAACATTTATGCACCCAACACAGGAGCACCTAAATATATGAAAAATTTCTTGGGGGACTTCAAAGGAGAGATTGACAGCAACACAATCATAGTGGGGGACTTTAACACCCCACTGTAAGCATTGGACAGATCATCAAGACATAAAATCAACAGGGAAATGCAGACCTTAAATGACTCACTGGACCTTAAGTGACATTTACAGAGCATTTCATCCCGAAGCAGCAGAATACACATTCTTCTCAAGTGCACATGGAACATTCTAAAAAATAGACCACATGTTAGGGCACAAGGCAAGTCTCTACAAATATAAGAAGATTGAAATCATATCAAGTATCTTCTTGGATCAGAGTGCCAGGAAACTAGAAATCAATCACTATAAAAATACAAAAACAAAAAACACTCAAAATTATTCCAGCTCATGGAGGCTAAATAGCATGTTATTAAACAATGAATGGGTTACCAATGAGATCAAGGAAGAAATCAAACACTTCATGAAAAGTAACAAAAATGAACAGACAACAACCCCAAACCTATGGGACACGGCGAAAGCAGTTCTGAGAGGAAAATTTATAGCATTACAGGCCTATCTCAAGAAACAAGAAAAAGATCTAATGAACCATCTAACACAATAACTAAACGAACTAGAATGAGGACAGCAAGAAAAAGCCCTGAGGAAGTAGAAGGAAGGAAATAATAAAAATCAGAGCAGAGATTAATGACATAGACACTACAAAAAAGAAATACAAATAATCAATGAAACCAAGAGCTGATTCGTTGAAAAGGTAAATAATATTGATGCACCTTTAGCCAGACTCACTAAGAAAGAAAGAGAGAGAACCCAAATAAATAAAATCAGAGATGAAAGAAGCGATATAACAACTGAACCAACAGAAATACAAAGGATTGTAAGAAAATATTATGAGCAACAATATGCCAACAAATTGGACAACATGGGGGAAACGGACAAATTCCTAGAAGCATACAACTTTCCAAAGCTGAATCAAGAAGAGGCAGGAAACCTAAATAGGCCAATAACAACTAATGAAATTGAAGCAGTAATCAAAAAACTCACAGCAAACAAAAGTCCTGGACCAGATGGATTTACAGGCGAGTTTTACCAAACATTCAAAGAATTAACACCTATTCTACTCAAACTATTCCCGACAATTCAAGAGGAGGGACAACTCCCAAACTCTTTTTATGAGGCGAGCATCATCCTAATCCCAAAACCAGATGGAGACACTACAAAGAAAGAAAAGTATAGGCCAATATCCCTGATGAACATAGATGCTAAAATCCTCATGAAAATACTAACAAACCTGATCCAGCAGTACATGAAAAAGATCATACATCATGATCAAGTGGGATTTATTCCGGGGATGCAAGGCTGGTAAAACATTCGCAAATCAATAAATGTGATACATCACATAAACCAAATGAAGGACAAAAATCATATGATCATATCAATAGATGCAGAAAAAGCATTCGACAAAATCCAGCACCCATTTCTGATAAAAAATCTCTGCAAAGTTGGAATAGAGGGATCATACCTCAACATGATAAAAGCCATATATGACAGACCTATAGCCACCATCATGCTCAATGAACAAAAACTAAAGCTATTTCCATTAAAAACAGGACAAGACAGGGATGTCCCCTTTCACCACTCTTATTCAACATAGTACTGAAATTCCTCGCCATAGCCATCAGACATGAAGAAAACATAAAAGGTATTTAAATTGGAAAGGAGGAAGTAAAACTGTCATTATCTGCAGATGACATGATATTGTACATAGAAAACCCTAAAGACTCCATCAAAGTTCTACTAGATTTGATAATCGAATTTGGCAAAGTAGCTGGATACAAAATCAACATCTGGAAATCAATGGCATTCTTATACACCAACAATGAACCTTCAAAGAAAGAAACTATAAAAGCAATACCGTTTACCATCGCAACTAAAAAAAAATAAGATACCTAGGAATAAACTTAACCAAGGATGTAAAGGAGCTGTCCTCGGGAAACTACGTGACACTGAAAAACGAAATAGAGGAAGATTTAAACAAGTGGAAGAATGTACCATGCTCATGGATTGGAAGAATTAATATCATTAAAATGTCCATACTACCCAAAGCAATGTATAAATTCAATGCAATTCCTATTAAAATACCAACAACATATTTCACAGACCTAGAGCGAACATTTTGAAAATTTATATGGAACCAAAAAAGACCCTGAATAGCTGCAGCCATGTTGAGAAAAAAAGAACAGAGTGGGAGGGATCACATTATCAGACTTCAAACTGTATTACAAAGCCACTGTAATCAAAACGGCCTGGTATTGGTACAAAAACAGGCTTATAGATCAATGGAACAGAACAGAGACCCAGAAATAGACCCACATTATAATGGTCAGTTAATATTTGACAAAGGAGGCAAGAGTATCCAATGGAGTGAAGACAGTCTCTTCAATAACTGGTGCTGGGAAAATTGGACAGATACATGCAAAAAAATGAAACTAGACCACCAACTTTCACCATACACAAAAATAAACTCAAAATGGATAAAAGACTTAAATGTAAGTCATGAAACCATAAAAATCCTGGAAGAAAACAGACACTAAAGTCACAGACATCCCACATAGTGGACCTTTCACTGGTACATCTCCTAGGGCAAGAGAAACAAAAGAAAAAATAAACATATGGGACTACATCAAACTAAAAAGCTTTTGCACAGCAAAAGAAAACAGCCTCAAAATACAAAAGAACCCCACAGCCCGGGAAAACATACTTGCCAAGGATATATCTGATAAGGGGCTAATTTCCAAAGTGTACAAACAACTCATAGCACTCAGCAAGAGGAAGACAAACAACCCAATTAAGAAATGGGCAAAGGGCTTGAATAGACACTTCTCCAAAGAAGACATAGAGATGGCCAAGAGACACATGAGAAAATGCTCGACGTCGCTAATCATCAGAGAGATGCAAATTAAAGCCATAATGAGGTATCACTTCACACCTGTCAGAATGGCTGCCATCAACAAATCAACAAATGACATGTGCTGGCGAGGGTGTGGAGAAAGGGGAACCCTAGTACACTACTGGTGGGAATGCAGACTGGTGCACCCACTATGGAAAGCAATATGGAGGTTCCTCAAAAAATTAGAAATGGAGCTGCCTTTTGACCCAGTGATTCCACTCCTAGGAATGTATCGTAAGAATTCTGAAACATTCATCAGAGAGGATCTATGTAACCCTATGTTTATAGCAGCACAGTTTACAATAGCTAAGATCTGGAAACAGCCCAAGTGCCCATCAGTAGATGAGTGGATAAAAAAGCTGTGGGACATTTACACCATGGAATACTATACAGCTGTAAAGAAGAAGAATCTGGTACCCTTTGGGACAGTATGGATGGACCTGGAGAATATTATGCTAAGTGAAATAAGCCAGGCAGCGAAAGACAAATATCACATGATCTCGCTTATATGTGGAATCTAAAGAACTTAATAAACTGATGAACAGAATAGATTTAATGGCATGGAAGCATAGACGAAACTGAGGAATGTCAGAGGGATGGAGGATGGCAGGTGAGTGGAGGGGGAGAGAGTAACCAAAGAATTTATGTGCATATATACACAACCCAAGGACATGGACAATGGTGGGGAGAGGGACTGGGGAGGGGGAAGGAATGGGGTGGAACAGGTCATTGGGGAGAAAAAAGGACATCTGTAATATTTTAAACAGTAATACAAGTTTAAAAAAAAAAATCCTATTGATATAAAAAAAAAAATGCTTGGGACATTTACACCATGGAATACTATGCAGCTGTAAAGAAGAATCTCGTAACTTTAGGACAGTATGGATGGACCTGGAGAATATTATGCTAAGTGAAATAAGCCAGGCAGCAAAAGACAAATATCACATGATCTCACTTATAGGTGGAATCTAAAGAACTTAATAAACTGATGAACAGAATAGATTCAATGACATGGAAGCATAGCTGAGACTGACGAATGTCAGAGGAATGGAGGAGGGCGGGTGGGTGGAGGGGGAGAGAGTAACCAAAGAATTTATGTGCATATATACACAACCCAAGGACATGGACAATGGTGGGGAGAGGGACTGGGGAGGGGGAAGAAATAGGTGGAACGGGTCATTGGAGAGAAAAGGGGACATCTGTAATATTTTAAACAATAATAAAATTTTTTAAAAAATTAAAAAAATTTTTTTAAATAAAAAAAATTTTTAAAAAGAATTTTATAAATTTTCCACTAAAGGTAATTTTTAATACTGTCTGTAAAAATTCCTGCAAAGAAAAAAAGAATCCTGGGGAAAAATAACTTTGCCGTACCCTGAATCTCTTTCTTTATTGCATGATATTGTTATATTAGAATATGCTAAGCCAAATATGTAATATCTATAAATATTTTAAAAAGTGGTGACTGTAAGTGTACTTGGATGACTAAATGCCCTTTAGATTTTTGTATGTGTCTCTAAATGTAGAAAATTAAATGTATTTAAAAACTCTACCTATAAAACATGAAGCATATTCATGAGTTAAATTGTAAACTTCCTGATGATTTTGTTTTTCTAAAAGTTTTCTCAAAATCAGTTGAAAAAACAAATTCTCAAATGCAGAGGTAAGCCTCTACTGCTTGATTGTGACATTCTACTTGGCTAACGTTTGTCCTACTAAGTGTTGTCATTTGTTTTGCTCTCTCTTTAATATCTGTAAAGTACATTTTGACCATAAGCTGTTTTTAATGGATCTAATTTTTTCCTGAAGCATTATATTCTATACTATAAGAGACAGAAGCACCAACAATTGCTATTTTTTGTGGTTGATAAAGAAAAGTGCTAGAGAGTAGAATTTAACACAAATGTAGCTGATTTGCAGACACCACAGTGTGAAGAAAATTTTCATCACTGTTTCTGTCTACAAAATGTGAGAAACTTACCAACAAGGTGAAATATTTTCTATTTTGGTAAATCTTGTTAAGCAAGCCTTTCTACTTAGAATATATGCATTTTTCAGTTTTTATAACAGATATATTTAGGAAATTTAGGAAACTGAGAGAGATAGCTTATCGTTCTATGTTTCTTAAAACAAATTTTCTATATTCTTCCGTTAGCACTGGAATATCATTTGAATTAACTTCCAACTTAACCCACTCAATCCCAAGACTGGCTGTTTAACAAAAGGTGAAAAGAAAGCACTTCCTTTATGGTTGAAAAAGAGGCACTGTAATCTCTGGACCTAAAACATAATTTTCCTCTTCCATTGGCCATGGCACTTTAAATTACAAACATTATAGTTTTATCTTTTATTTATATTAAAAGAGTAATATTCAATCAGACCCAGGATGGGAATGGGTGGACAATATCATATCAAAATTTCATGGAATAGGTGAAAAAAAGGGAATATTTACATATTTATTAAAAGAAAATGGTAGAGAATTAAAAATGTTATTTGGGGATGACAGAAAATAAAAGTAAACTTTACACTCTATTTATACAATAATTTTAGGTGAATTCAAGATAATTTTTAAAATCATATAAATATTATAAGATAATAAAAAATATTATTTGTCTATTTTTTAGATAGAGAATGCATTCTTAAGAAACACCAGCATCTCAAAAGTCATAAGTAAAAAAACCAGTTGTTTCATAAATATTTCTGTATGACAAAAAATATCATTGAAGTCAAAAGACAATCTTAAATATTTTTTCCAACACAAAAAAGTTCTTTCATTGTAAATATTTGTCACAATAAATAAAAGGCACCTAGAAAATCTATGAATAAAACAACTAATCAGATGCAAAACCGAAAATATGAAGAAGCATTTCATAGTAGAGGAAATGAAGAAAATAAGCATCCTAAAATGTTAAATGGTTCTGGTGATAAAGGCAGGAAAATTAAAACAACAATAAATGAACTTTTTCTCCATCAGATTGTTTAGAATGTTAAATGACTGAATAAAAGAATATAAACATGAGCAAAATTGCATGGGTTTTAAATAATAACTCAGTCAATTGCTAGCTGTGTCATTCTATGCCAGTTAACAAGCTTATCTCTTATTCAGCTTCTTCAACTATAAAAATAAAGATAATAATGGTTTTCATATTGTAAAACTATGTGGTATTGATTATGCCCTTACAACAGTTTTGAAATATAATACAGCAGTATTTTTTTTAATTATTAATTCACATCCTTTTGAGTGCATTATTGGAGAATTCATTTGAAGAAATAAGGGTTCATTCAATGAAAAAGATTTGAACAAATTATTTCTTTCCATATTGTTTGCTGCAATAATAGAACATTAAGTGCCTTTATGATCTAACAATAGGGAAGTGAGGTGAAAAATATGGTATTATGGCAATGGAATATAAGCAAGCTACTAAAAAAGATAAGGTAAATTTGTATGTAAAGATGAAAGAATGTCACTGATGTTTTGTTAAGTGACTAAAACCAGTACATAATAATACGTATAGTAAAAAACAAAACTAGCATTTATATGTCCATATATGTTTGTGAAAGGAAAAGAAAATGTATGAAAGAAAGAGGCATTAGATTCATACAATAATTATTTTTGTGGATGGGATGATAGGATGAAACAGAACATGTTGATATTAATTTGGGCACTGCCAGCTCCATGATGTCAGGGCCTTATATTTCTTATTTATTGCTATGTATCAAGTGTCCAAAAAAAAGTATTTTTTATGTTTTAATTTATCTTTATTGTTGAAAGTGTTACAAATGTCTCCTTTTATCCCCCATTGATCCCCTCCACCCTGAACTGACCCCCTCTCCAGGCCTTCACCACACTATTGTCTATGTCCATAGGTTATGGAAATAAGTTTTTAGGATACTCTCTTCCCACTGCCTTCCCTCTGAGATTCATCAGTCTGTTCCATGTTTCTGTGTCTCTGGGTCTATTTTGTTCATCACTTTTGTTCATTAGTTTCCACATTTGTCTTTCTCTGACTGGCTTAGAATAATACTCCCCAGGTCCCACCATTCTGTCTCAAAGGGTAAGAGATCATTTTTTACAGCTACATAGTATTCCATGGTTTAAATGTCCAAGAAGATGCTTGATATGACTTTAATCTTCTTGAACATGTAGAGACTTATTTTGTGTCATAACATGTGGTCTATCTTTAAGAATGCCCCATGCACACTTGAGGAGGATGCATATTCTGGAGCTTTGGAGTGAAATGTTCTGTAAATTAAATCTATCTGATCTAGTGTGTTATTCAGATACACTGTTTCCTTGTTGATTTCTTTTCTGTAAAAATCTATCCATAAACTCAATGGGGTGGTAAGTCCCATACTATGACTGTATTGCTTTTAATCAATCCCATAAAGTCCTCCAGAAGATTTTTTTCACCCTGTGTGACTCTTCTGTTCTGAGGTGGGTCTCTTGTAGACAATTTATACTTGGGTCATGTTTTCTTATCCAATCATCTACCCAATATATTTTGATTGGGACATTTAATAAATTTATGTTTAATGTCATTATTGATAGGTTCTTATCTATTGCCATTTTTTGTTCTCTATACCTATGTTTATCTTTCTTTCTATTTCTACTTCTTATTACAGAAGTCCCTTTAACGTTTCTTGCAATGATGGTTTGCTGGTGATAAACTCCTTTAGTGCTTTGGGTTTTGTGTTTTTTTTGTCTGGAAAGCTCTTTATTTCATCATCTATATTGATTGCTGTCTCTTGCTGCCTTTAAGATTCTCTCTTGTCTTGACTTTTTGGCATTTCAATTATAATGTGTCTGGGCGTGGGCCTCTTTGGGTTCTTCTTGCTTGGGACTCTCTGCACGTCTTGAACTTGTGTGACTTTCCTTCAACAGGTTAGAGAATTTTACTGCCATTGTTTCTTCAAACAGGTTCTCTATCCCCTGCTTACTTTCTACATCTTCTGGTATAACTATGCTGTGAATATTGTAATGTTCAGTTTTGTCCCATACCTCCCTTAAACTTTCCTCCTATTTTTAATTGTTTTTGCTTTTTGGTTCCCTGAGAGGAGTGATTTTTTTTTTTACCCTGTCTTCTAACTCACTAATATGAACCTCAATTTACCCTAATCTGCTGTTTATTCCTTCCAATGTATTTTTTAAAATTTCTATGTCATTATTAATAACATTCATAGTTTCCATATTTTTCTCATGCTGTTGAGCATCCTTATGATTAGTATCCTGAACTCTATATCTGACAGATTGCTTATCTCCATATCATTTAGCTCTTCTTCTGGAGAAGTCTCTTGTTCTTTCATATGTGGCTTATTTTTCTGTATTCCTATTTTGGCTGCTTATTTGGATTTTTTTCTATGTATTATGTAGATCTGCTAGAACTCCCAGGCTTTTAAATGGTCTCTGGTGCAGGCCACTATCAGACACTGTTTGTGACTAGTGAGTACCCTGTTTGAAGCTTTCTGTACTCCACAGCTTGTGTCTCCCTCTGCTGTGGCTGGGTGCATTTGGAAAGGACAAAGATGTGCACCAAGGTCTGCTTTTCCAAGCTCTGGGTTCAGAAACAAATCAGCCAAAGACTAAGCAACCAGAGACTGATTGTTTTTCAGTCTCTTAATGAAACTCAAGCTGTAGAAACTCCACAAGGTGGAGCAAGAGGTTTTCTTAAAGGGTGGGGGAATTGCTTCCCCCCCCCCCCCCCCGGCAAAAGCTTCTTGGAAGGTAAATGCCTGCCTGAGGAAGATTATCCTGTTCGTTTAGGGGAATGACTCAACACAGGAATCCAGATGGCTGTCCTCTTAGCTCAATCCCCAGAGTCAGCACACCTGGATTATCCTCACAGAGCTCTAGTCTACTCTTCCCTCTCTTGGAGCCCAAGGTGAGTGGCTGCAAATGAAACTTTATGTGTTTGCCCCTTAAGAGGGTGCCTGCATTTCCAACATCTCTCCCTGGCAGACAGAAACCCAGTTGCTTTTCACAGCCAGATGTTATGTGGGCACTTTTCTCAGTTCTGGTGCTCTGTTCTGGGAGGCCCAGCTTGGGGTTTAGGCCCCAGAATTTTCAGTAGGAACTCTTACAGCTGAGATAGCCCTCGGAACCTCTAGTTGCTGTCTGTGGGATCCAGCTTGCCCTCTAGCCCCTCCACACTTCCTACCAGTCTGTATGGCGTCGCCACTAATCATCCTTGGTTATGAGGGTGCTCTCCAGATAGTCTTCAGTTGATTATTCAGGATGATTTTGCTATATTTTAGTTGCAATTCCAGTTTAGTCCTATGAGAGTGTCAGTGTAGCTTTGACTCAATTTGTCACCATCTTGGAATCCCAGAAATTAGTATTTTTTAATGAAAAAAAGAATCAAATACAGAAATCTCACAAGGGTCTACATAACTTTTGTAATGGAAAATGTGTCTTAGAGTGGTGAAAGAGGACAAACCTGTCTTGTTTCTTTTTTAAAGGGAAATATTTATAGTTTTTAACCAATGAGTATTATCTTAGCTGTAGGTTTGTGGTATATGGCCTTTCTTATGTTGAGGTATGTTCCTTCTATTCCCACTTTGCTGAGAATATGCAACAAAAATGGATGCTGGGTTTTCTTGAATGCTTTTTCTGCATCTATTGATATGAACATATGATTTATATGATTTTTGTCCTTCATTTTGTTTAAGTGGTGTATCATATTTATTGATTTGCCAATGTTATATCATCCTTACATCCCTGGAATAATCCCCCTTGGCCTTGATATATGATCTTTTAATATATTGCTGGATCCAATTTGCTAGCATTTTGTTTAGGATTTTAGCATCTATGTTCATCAGGAATATCGGTCTGTAATTTTCTATCTTTGCAGTGATTTACATTGTCTTGGGATTAGGATAATGCTGGGCTCAAAAAAAGATCTTGGGAGTTTTCATTTCTCTTAAATTTTTTGGAATTGTTTGAAAAGTATAGGTGTTAATTCTTCTTCTAATGTTTGGAAAACTCACCTATAAATTTATCTGGACCAAGACTTTTGTTTGCTTGGAGTTTTTGATTACTGTTTCAATTTTATTAGTTATTATTGGCCTATTCAACCTTTTCTGATTCTTCCTGATTCAGCTTTGAAACATTGTATGCTTCTAAGAATATGTTCATTTCATCCAGATTGTCCAGTTTTGTTGGCATATAGTTGCTCATAGTATTTTCTTACAGTCCTTTGTATTTCTGTATAGTTGGTTGTATTATCACCACTTTTATTTCTGATTTTATTTATTTGAATCTTCTCTTTTTGTTTCTTGGTGAGTCTGGCTAAAGATTCACCGATCTTATTTATCTTTTTAAAGAACCAGCTCTTGGTTTCATTGATTTTTTGTATTGTTTTTTAGTCTTTATGTCATTAATTTCTGCTCTAATATATTATTTCCTTCCTTCTACTTCCTCGGGGTTTTTCCGTCTGTTCTCTTTCTAATACTTTTACTTGTTGTGTTAGATGGTTTATTAGAGATTTTTCTTGTTTCTTCACATAGCCCTGTAATGCTATGAACTTTACCCTCAAGAATGCTTTTGCTGTGTCCCATAGATTTTGGGTTGTTCTCTGTTCATTTTCATTTTTTTCCAGGAAGGTTTTTATTTCTTCCTTGATCTCTTTGCTATTCCACTCATTGTTTAATAACATGCTATTTAGCCTCCATGTGTTTGGATTTTTTTGAGATTTCTTATACTGGTTGATTTCTAGTTTCATGCCATTGTGATCCAAAAAGATGCTTGATATAATTTCAATCTTCTTGAACTTGTAGAGACTTGTTTTATGCTCTAATATGTGACTTATTTTTGGGAATGATCCATGTGTACTTGAGAAGAATGTGTATTCTAGTGTTTTGAGATGAAATGTTCTGTAAATGTCAATTATATCCATTAGAGCTAGGGTGTTGTTTAAGATCTCTCTTTCCTTGTTCATATTTTGTCTTGATGATCTGTCCAGTGATGACAGTGAGGTATTAAAATCCACCCCCTATGATTGTGTTGTTGTCGATCTCCCCTTAAAAGTCCATAAGGAAATTTTTTATATGTTTAGGTGTTCCTATATTTGATGAATATATATTTATATGAGTTGTTTCCTCCTGTTGCATTGAACCCTTTAGTATTGTGTAGTGACCTTCTTTGACTCTTGCTGTGGTCTTTATTTTGAAGTCTATTTAGTTATAAATAAGTATTGTTACTCCACCTTTTTTGTTGTTGCCATTTGCATAGAGTATTTATTTCTATCCCTTCACTTTCAGCCTATGTGAATCTTTTGTTCTCAGGTGGGTCTTTTGTAGACAACATGTATATGGTCATGTTTTTTTATTCATTCAGCTCCTGAATGTCTTTTGATTAGACTATTTAATCCATTTACATTTAAAGTTATTATTGATATGTACTTATTTAATGTCATTTTCCCCTTTATGCTGATGTACCTTTCTCTCACTATTTATTCTTTTTCTTAGATCAGTCCTTTTAGCATTTCTTGCAATGCTGTTTTTATGGCTCTGAACTCCTTAAGGCTTCTTTTGTCTGAGAAGCACTTTATTTCACCTTCAATTTTAAATGATAGCCTTGATCGATAAAGCAGCCTTGGTTGTAGGTTCTTGCTTTTCATTACTTTGAGAACATCATGCCACTCCTTTCTGGCCTGAAGTGTTTCTGGAGAGAAATCTGCTTTCAGCCTTATGGGGTTCCCTTGTAAGTAACAGCTTGTCTCTCTCTTGCAGTCCTTAAGATTCTCTCTTTGTCCTTAACATTTGACATTTTCATTATGATGTGTCTTGGAGTGGGTCTCTTTGGGTTTCTCTTGTTTGGAACCCTCTGTGCTTCCTGCACTTGTGTGAGTTTCTCCTTCAGCAGCTTAGGGAAATGTTCTGTCATTATTTCTTCAACCAGGTTTTCTACCCCTTGCTGAGTTTCTTCCTCTTCTTCTACCCCTATGATGGGTATACTGTTTCTTTTTATGTTGTCCCAAAGTTCCATTAAACCATCCTCGTGCTTTTAAGTGTTCTTTCTTCTTGCTGCTCTGATTGACTGTTTTTTTCTACCTTATCTTCTAATTCACTTATTCTGTCTTCTTCATTGAGCCTGCTTTTAATTCCTTCCTACTATATTCCTTCCAGATACAGTAGTCTTCATTTCTGCTTGGTACTTATTTATCATACCTATATATTTTTTCATGCTTATGAACCTTTCACTAAGTTCCTGGACCTCCCCATTAAGTGTCTTGTGGTTTTTATTAATTTCCTTGAGCATCTTTATAACCATTACTCTGAATTTTATTTCTGATAACTTGCTTAACTCCACATCTTCAAGGTCTTTTTCTGGCAATTTTTCTTTTTCTTTAGTTTGTGGCTTGTTTCTTTTTCTCCTTATTTTAATGCCTTTTAGTGTTTGTATCTGTATATTAGATATATTTGCTGAGTCCCAGTTTTGTGTGGTGAGATTTTGTAGTGTATGACCAGTGGAGCAAAAAGGTGTGTTTACCTTATATTTCGGAGCTCTTTGCTCTAGGCATGTCCCTTTTGTGAATTCATTGGGCTCTCCTGTCGTGATTGTGTCTAGATTGTTTTTGACCTGTTCATTGGAGGACCATTCCCTCAGATTGGCTAACTGTGAGGCTCTGCACAACCATGTCATGCGAGCTGTTGTACAGGTGCTGACAGGTCAAACAAAACATAACCAAACTGTGAGAAAACAAACAGAAACTTACAAAATATACTGACTATCACAGTGAAATCACCCAAGAGAAAGTAGAATTGTGAGAGTGAAGTGAGAACACAGGTGCTAAAGCAAAAAGAAAGAGAGAAAATGATATTATTACTATTAAAATAAAATAAAATAAAAATTAAAAAAATAGAGAAGCTACTGGGATATAAAAGGGGTAGAGAAAAGATTCTGAGAGGAAAGAAGAGTGAGAAAAAAAAAATAAGGGTAGAGAGTAGAAATAGAAAAATGGTTGAAAAAGAAAAAGAAAAAACACAAACAAAAAAACAGGAAGACAAAGACTAAAAGGGGAAGAAAAAGGAAAAAAAATGTTATGCCAGTGAAACAAGAAGAGAGCAAGAGGTAAAGCAAGGGGAGGAAAGAAGGCCAACAGGACATATGGAGGAACAATAGAAAAAAGCAATATATTTATTGATTGTAATGATAATATCCCAGTAACAAAGCTGAAAATCAACAAAATCTTGATAATAGAACAAAAACCAAAGCTAAACTAAATTAAAAAAACAAGCAAAGTAAGACAAAAGAAATTCTAAAAATAAATAAATAAATCATTTAAAAATTTAAATCAATTAAAATTTTTTTAAAATTCCCTTTTTTTCTAAAAACAAATAAAAATTAAAAATAAAAGTTTATAAAGTCAACCAGGTGCATTTCATCTCAGCATCTTAAATTATCTGGGGCTCATTATTTCTTATGCTGATTTTTGGTCTCCTGGGAGATACTTGTGTATCAACCAATGTCAGGAGCAGTCTAAGTTTCACTTTGGTGTCCTTATGTAGGTGGTTTGTCTGAAGTTCTCTGTGGACCACCTCCTCTTGTCAGCTACTTTGCCCCTCCCTTTGTGGTTGCCTGGGCTTTCTCCAGTCTTCTGAAGAGAGACTAGGGTGCAGGCTGGCTAGTGTAGCTCAGGCTATTGTTTCCCTTTCTTAGATATTTCACTGTCAGGCACTCACTGTGGGAAAGTTAGTCTCTGCTTCAAAGCCAGCTCCTCTGTTTCTACCAAATTCTCCAATTCTGGTTTCCATACAATGGCCTACAGCAGGTTCAGATTGAATTCAGTCTGTTGCCTTTTCTGTATGGGCAGTTTCAGGGGCCTGGGCTCAGTGGGTTTGATAAAAAGAGACTCTAGTGAGCATGTTGCCCACCCAGCCCCCAGAAGATGTTTTAATCTTTACCTCTAGATCATAAACAGTAGTCCCTGAGAGTCTTACTCTTCTCTTGTCCTGCTGTGAGCTGTTCTCCCTTCCCCTTCAGAACTGTGCCCTGTGGGGATATCTGGGATTCGGTGAGCTGAACCATCCCTTTTCCTCTTGAGGATAGTGTTCTTACAAATGGTAATATTACCATGGCTAAGTCTTACTATAGAGGTATATAGGTCACAGTCAATATTTTTAGACACTAAAATGCCTTCCTATCACACAAATTAATCAACAGTTAAATAATTTAAAAATTCAGGCTGTCCTTACTGACTTATGAGCACCAAATTATATGAGGCTTATGGAAACTTTATTTTTTGCTTTTCTTGCTCAGTTGTCTTGCTTTTTGCATGTATGGAATTTATTTTTTGAGTTAAAATTTTACCATGATGGATGAAACAGGGTAGGAAAACTGTTTAGATTAATTAGGAAAAGCCTCAAAAGCTTTAAAATTATTCAAAACACAAGTTTGAAAATTATCACTGAAATTTTTAGAAACTTCTGTTTAAGTGGTTGGAATTTTTTCAGAGCAGATTTTCAGTGTGTGTGTGTCTGTGTAAATTGTGTTGGGGTAAAGATAAAGATGGTTATTCAGTTGTCATTCTCACCCTGTTAGGATTCAGGAAGAAATATACCTGCATTTCCTGAAGGAGAGGTGGTGGAGGACTCAGATAAACTCAGGTATCTGAAGCCCTGAGGAGCTCTACTCTCAACTGGAAATTTATATCCAGATCTTATTTTCTGTTTACCTCTCCACCCCATTCCACTATCACTTTGATATCTATATTTCTGGCCTTATTATGACAACCTTACCTTCATTAGTGCTATTGCTTTAGCAATTAAATTTGGCTGTTTTGGTCTCAGGAAATTTCACTGGAGGAACTAAATAGGCCAAATTGTTCAGCTATATGGGCCTAAGTCTCTTCTGTTACAGTCTATGGATTAACTTGTTTAATGTAACCTCTTTTTTATTCTAAAAATTTTAAAAAGGTATTTTACATATATGTGTTTCCATGTCCATGGGAAGCAAATTAATATGGTGAAATGAGACCAGGGATCATGCATTCTCTGAATATGGGATAAGGTCATGATTTTGTGTTCTGAGATGTTATGTAACTTTGGGCAATAGCTACCTGCTTCAAGGTCTAACCCAAATCATCATAACATCCAGTTGGAGGCAGTAGAGTATAGTTATAAATACTATGGACTTCAAAATCAGACTGCCTTTCTTAAAATCATGGTTCTGCCACTTACACAAAAGTGTAATTAGAAAACATCGCTTCTTTGTCCTTCAGTTTCCTCATCTGTATAATGAAGATATTAGTATGGCATAGGGGACCAGGTTTGCTGTGTCCAAATGCATCGCTCTTTCCATTACACCATGTTGAGAAAACTTCTGTGAAAGCTCATTGTGATGGACAAAGTAACGTGAATTATAAACATCTACAGTAAGAGAAATATAGTGATTAAAAGAATGAATAAATAAAAATAAAACAGCATTAAAAACTTATCTTGCCACCTAACTGAGGTAAGCCAGCTATTTCAAGAGATCTTTCTTTAAAACACTTTTTTAGACAAAAAATAAAAGTGAATATCTGTCAAACCATAGCAGGCAGGAAATGCCAAAGATGTTGACCTTCCCCTGGAAACATGTGACTTCCATTGTTAGCAGTGTAAATCTGGGAACTTTTGTAGGAAGGACATGAGCATATCTTAGTTATCATCAGGCCCCATAAGTATCCAGTTTTAAATCATGTGAGACTTCATTGATTATAGTCATAGTCACAGAGATAGCAAGTTAAGTTAAAAAGAGAGTAAATGTCCTTTTTAAATAATACTTGATCTACCCACCTACTAAAGCTTAGGTTCTAAGGGAGGTCTAAGCTCAAATAAATAGCAAAAACTATATGGTCATGCAACTTTAGGATATTAAAACCACTACTTGATTCAGCCAAATAAGAAAAAAATGTTTTTATAAAACTTTTGAAACAAAACAAAAACAAAAGGGAATTGATTATTTGTGTTGAATTGATGAAACTGGTTAATTGAACCTTCCTTCAGTTTCCTTTTGTTTTTGTTTAGGTTCAAATTTTTTTAAATATAGTTTTTTTACTTGATAGAATCAATCAGTGGTTTTGACTGCTAAGAAAAGCAACTCAAGGTTGTGTCTGGCTCCTCTCCATGATGATCTCATCCATTTCCTAAATTTCAAATATCTATATGCTCCAAATCGATAGGTCCAGCCTTAACTTATCTGAGCATGGTTTGCATGTTTAATTGCTTGCTTAACCTGTATAGTTAAATCACTCATAAGCATCTCAAATTTGTCCAAAAAGGTACTTAATTTTTTTCCTATCCTTGTCCTTCTTTCTCATTACAGTAAATGGAAATTAAATCCACAATGCTGATCGAGACAGAAACCTAGAAGACTTCCTTGATTCCTTTGGTTCCTTTACTCTGCTGGCAATAACTAATTAATCACCAATTCTTATGGGTTTTACCTCTGAAATACTTGTCTTAATTCTTGCCACTAGTTTACATCTCTATTACTATCAACATATTTGTAGACACTGTAATCTCTAGCCTGGAGTATCCCATTAGTCTCTTATATGGTCTTTCTTTTTATACATTTTTAAAATATTTTTAAATTTATCTTTATTGTTGAAAGTATCACAGATGTCCCACTTTTTCCCCAATTGACTGCCTACTCCCCACTCTACCCCTTCCCAGGCTTTCACAGCACTATTGTCTCTCCCCAGGGGTTATGTATATATTCATTAAAGTTCTTTGGTAAATCTCTTCCCACTTCCCTCCTCCCTTCTCTCTGAGAATCATCTGTTGCATGCTATCTCTGAATCTATTTTGTTAGTTTCTTTTGTTCATTAGATTCCACATATAAGTTAAATCATGTGATATTTGTCTTTCTCTGACTGACTTATTTTTCTTAGAAAAATACTCTCCAGGTCGCTCCAGGTTATGAAGTACCACCTCACACCTGACAGAATGGCTATTATCAATAAAATAACAAACAACAAATGCTGCTGAGGATGTGGAGGAAAAGGAACCCTAGTACACTGCTGGTGGGAATGCAAACTGGTACAACCACTATGGAAAACAGTGTGGAGTTTCCTCAAAAAATTAAAAATGGAACTTCCATTTGACCCAGTGATTCCACTTCTTGGAATATATACAAAGAAACCTGAAACACCAATTGGAAATAAAATATGCACCCTTATGTTCATAGAAGTGTTATTTATACAATAGCTAAGATCTGGAATCAAACCAAGTGTCCGTCAATAGATGAGTGGCTAAAAAGCTGTGGTACATATACACAATGGAATACTATGTAGCTATAAAAATGAAGGACCTTTTGGTCTCCCTCTCTACGTGCTTCTACTTGCAACTTTCTCTGATCCATTCTCTAAACAGTAGAGATATTTTTATAAAAAATGTAAATAAGACCCAGTTACTTCCTTCCCAAAATGTGATATTTCCATTCCAATTACAATAAAATCCATAATCTTGTTTGTGGCCTGCAAAGCCCTGCTGGTGTGACTCCTGTTTCTTTTCAAATTACCCCACTTTTTGCATACAATGCTCTAACCTTCATTTCCTTGGACACATCAGGCTTATCCCTGCTTAATTTCTTTGACATTCTCTTTCCTTTTACTTCTTCTTCAAGTGCTTCACATAGCATAGCTGGCTCCTTCTCTTCTTTTGGATCTAAGCTTATATTTCACTAAAGTGAGGCTTCTCTGAACCATCTGATATAAAGTAATCCCTACCTATTATTTTCTATAACAGCATCCTGTTTGCTTCCTCAGTAGTACTTACTTAAAGCTCTAATTATATTTTAAAATATTTAGTTATTTATTACCCATCTTTTCCACTAAAACTTAAGCTCTCAAGGACAGGAACTATATCTGAATTATTTGCACATCATTCTCTAGTGCTTAGCACAAAGTTTGGTATAGATAAACAACTATCAGTTATTTCTTGACTGAATGTATCATTGTGTTTAAAATCGGGTTTTTTAATTTATCCAGTTCATCCTTACTATCCTTGTAGGAGAGTACACATAGTCCCAAAGTAACAAACTATTTTGAAGGCTAAAGTGATCAACTTTGACTAAGAATTGCATGAGTTGCTTAAGTTATGTGATTCACCAAATATCTAAGGAAAAAATTATTTTCAGAGATTTTGCATCAATAATTATGGAACTGGAGAGTATTAAGCTAAGCAAAATAATACAGTCAGAGAAAGACAATGACCACATGATCTCACTCATATGTGGAATCTAAACAACAAAATGTACTGATAAACAAAATAGATCCAGAAACATAGAAACATGGGACAAACTGAGTGTTCTTAGAGGGAAGGCAGGAGTGGGGGAGTGGACGGCAAGAGATTAATCAAAGAACTTATGTGCATAAATTAATAACCCACGAACTCAAACAATGGTATAAGGAAAGCCTGAGGGTGGAGTGAGTGTGGGGTGGAGGAGGTCAGTGGGGAGAAATGGGGACATCTGTAATACTTTCAACAATAAAGGTAAATTTTTTTAAAAGTTACTCTAACATCCATTGTAAATTTATGAGAGTAGATTCTAAGCCTCAAAAGTCTGTCTCCTCTTATTAGATTATACTTACTTAAGGACTTGCTTCTCTTCTCCAGAATCCGTAGCTCAAATACTTGTGTATCATAGATACCCAATAGTAACATTAACGCCACTCCCTGCAGTTTGGCATCAAATTCAAAAGGGAAAATGAAAAAAAAAAAAAAAGATTGAGCACATTAATATTTTTGCATTAACACTAATAACATATAAAACTATTATTCCACTGAAAGAAAATCCAAATGAAAGCTTAAAAGAACATCATTTATGAAGAGGATTAGTTATAACATTGGCAAACTACTGCAGGTGTTTCATGGCCGTCTTTAAGGAAACATTCAAACCAAGGTAAAAGGGGACTACAAGGCAAATATTGTTCTCCATCTCTTGTCAGTTATCAAATTTATTCTTGTTTTAGTGAGAATAGGAATCCAGTTAATAAAAAATACTTTGTTGCCAAAAGAATTTTTATATGTTAAAGTAATTTGGAGTCAAACAGAGGACATATTTTTGCAAAGAACTCTAAAAAGCACAACCAACTCTGGGGGTATGGGCTAGGGCCAGAGCTACTGTCCTTCAGTAATCAAGTTAAAGTGAGTTAGTATACCCTGAACAAGTGGGAATGGAGAAGATGAGAGTGCATAGGGGAGGTGTGTTATGAAATAGTTCTAAGTTTCAGAGGCTGAGTGATGATTTTAAAATAATGTTGGTAAAAACACTTTCTCCAGAAACTTCCAACTCCCTTTTATTGGCCATTGCTCTGCAAACAGCTAAGTTTTATTTTTGTTGGTTTATTTTTTGAAATTTGAATTATAAAAATATCCAGAAATACATTCCCACTCTCCTTGCTTCAACATTACATATTCTTTGCGGTTTTCTTGACCACATATTGAGCTTCTGCAGATACATTATATTTTTGCAGGTTTTTCATGGAACAGATGTTGCCAAAAACTTTAGAAAACCAAACAATGAGAAGTAAGGGATTTTCGCAATCAGTGGTACTTTGGATCAATCTAGTGCTGGCACCCAACACTCTTATTCAGGCAGGTTGTATTAATGGATAAAGATGTTGGGATGAGGAGAAAGCTGAAGGCAGAGGGTGAGGCAATCATGTCAAAAGGATTAACGTCTTTTGGGATAACATATTCTATACTTAGTATTAAAACTTCAGGGGTACAAAGAAAGACAAGTTAAGAAGAGTTTATTGACTGCTCCCTGTTTTTCTATGCATAAGTGGGCTAGCAGGTCCACCCCTGGGTAGGGTCCAATACCAATTAATCTTATCAGTATTTAAAAGATTATATTAAAAGCTGCCACAATTTCTTTGTCTATCTTCTCTACAAAATGAGTTATTCAGGCTTTTACCTTCAACTCCATAATTATTCTTTTTTTTTTTTTAAAATTATCTTTATTGTTGAAAGTATAACAGATGTCCCATTTTTTACTCCTCTGACCCCTTCACCTCCACTTGACCGCCCAGGCCTTCACCACACTATTGTCTGTGTCCCTGGGTTATGCATATAAGCATATAAATTCTTTGGTTAATCTCGCCCTTTCCACTCCCCCACACCTGCCTTCACTCTGAGATTTATCAGTCTGTTCCATGTTTCTATGTCTCTGGAAGTATTTTGTTCATCAGTTTATTTGGGCCATTAGATTCCACATATTAGTGAAGTCATGTGATACTTGTCTTTCTCTGACCAGCTTATTTTACTTAGTATAATACTCTCCAGATCCCTCCAAGCTGTCTCAAAGGGTAAGAGATCCTTCTTTTTTACAACTGTATAGTATTCCATGGTGTAAATGTACCACAGTTTTTATATCCACTCATCTACGGATGTGCACATGGGCTGTTTCCAGATCTTAGCTATTGTAAATAATGTTGCTATGAACATAGGAGTGCATATGTTCTTTCTGATTATCGTATCAGGTTTCTTAGAATCTATTCCAAGAAGTGGAATCACTGAATCAAATGGCAGTTCCATTTTTAACTTTTTGAGTAAACCCCATACTGTTTTCCATAGAGGCTGCACAAGTCTGCATTCCCACCAGTAGTGTAGTTGGACTCCCTTTTCTCCACACCCTCTTCAACACTTGTCATTTGTTGATGGTAGCCATTCTGACAGGTGTGAAGTGATACCTCATTGTCATTTTAATTTTCATCTCTCTGATGGTTAATGACTTTGAGCATTTTTTCATATATTTTGGCCATCTTTATGTCTACTCTGGAGAAGTATCTATTTAGGTCCTTTGCCTATTTTTTTAATTGGAATGTCTTCCTTTTGTCAAGTTGTATGAGTTCCTTATATATTTTGGCTATTAACCCCTTATCAAATGTATCATTGGCAAATATGTTCTCCTATACAATGGGCTCTCCTTTCATTTTGTTGATGGTTTCTTTTGCTGTGCACGTAGTCACATTTGTTTATTGTGATGTAGTCTAATTTATTTATTTTCTCTTTTGTTTTCCTTTCCCTAGGAGATTTATTGGCAAACATATTGCTATGAGACATATCTGAGATTTTCCTGCCTATGGTTTCTTCTAAGATTTTTATAGTTTCATGCTTTACACTTAAATCTTCTATCCATTTTGAGTTTATTCTTGTGTATGGTGTAAGTTGGTGGTGTAGTTTCATTTTTTTGCATGTACTTGTCTAATTTTCACAACACCACTTATTGAAAAGACTCTTTAATCTGTTGTTTGCTTTTGCCTCCTTTGCCAAATTTTAATTGAACATCATGGCTTAGGTCTATTTCTAGGGTCTCTGTTCTCTTCCATTAATCTATATACCTGCTCTTGTGTCAGTACCAGGTTCTTTTTATTACAGCGGCTTTGTAGTAAACCATTTCCCCTAGAACAGGAACAAGACAGTTATGTCCTCTTTCACCACTCTTATTCAACATAGTACTGGAAGTCTTAGCCACAGACATCAGACAAGTAGAAACCGTAAAAAACATGCAAGTTGTAAAGGAGGAAGTAAAACTGTCATTATTCACAGATGACATGATATTGTACATAGAAAACCCTAAAGACTCCACCAAATGGAGAGGGAAGATTGCGGCACTGTGAGAAGCAGCAGAGCGCCCCCGCTCCTAGTCACGGACTCGATCTACCCCTAAAATCCTATGTAGCCAGCTTGGAAAAACCAGAGAAACATACCTGAGTGGACGGAGTGCGAGTGGGGAGCACAGAAGAGACATCATGGAGTCCGGTAAGAGAGGGGGCCCTTGGAAGGGGGAGTCCCCCCTGAAGCCTGTGCTGGGCTCTGAGCCTGGAGGCTTGGAGGCTGCAAAGCTCCCTCCCCTCGGGAGTGCAGACGGCATCCAAAAGTGGGGATCCCACACCCGGAGCAACGAGAGGGGAAAGAGCGCCCCATGCACAGGGCAGAGGGACCAAGAGAAGCGGTGAGTCCCTAAGGAGTCAGCGCCTTCCTAGGAAACAAAGCTTCTAGTAGCGGCTGCAACCAGCATCTAGTGCTCAGGGTGCCAACCATAGGGAAGGCTGTCCCAAGGTTTATGGCACCCAAGTGGTAAGGGATCAGACGACTGCGCTGAGGGGCCACACACGGGGACCCTCTGCCTCCCTGTGGGGCAGTGTGTTGAGCCCCAGAAAGCGCTGAATCTATGGAGCGTGGGGGAGGGGAGGAGCCCTCCCGCCCTGAGCTCCTGGTGCGGAGAAGCTGGGATCTGAGACCATCCCTGAGGGGTGCTGTGGAGGAGCATAAAGCCGCCCCAGCTTTGCTGAGACCAGTGGTGAGGGGAGCTGCGTGGAGCTGACTTTGGGTCCCCTCCCGCTGGGGGGCCTTGGTGTGGTGTGCGGGCAGGGGAACCTTGCAGGGCGAGTCTCTGCCTGTGTGTTGCTCTGTGCTTTTGTGAGTTTGATCCCAGAACTGGCTCCCACCTTTCCAGGCTGCCCTGCGCAGACAGACCAGCAGAGGCTGGGATTGGGGTCTGCACAGTTGACGGTCTGAGGGGCAGGCCTGGTGCGACCAGCCAACCAGAGTGGAGCAGAGAGGGGTGGAGCGCCTGCCTCTCCTGCAGCCAGGAGTACCGCCCCCAATAAGAAAGGGGCGGGCCCAGCTCACTGAAGCCCCAGACACACCTGCAGGGCACAGTCCTGAGGGGGAAGGGAGAGGAGCTCACAGGAGGACATCACAAGAATAAGACTCTCAGGGACACTTGTTTGGGAATAGGAGGAAACACTGAAAACCCCTGCTGGGGCCTGGGCAGGCAAAGGACTCACCAGAATGTGTTCTTAATCGAACCTGCTGAGCCCAGGCTGCTGAAACGGCCCATACAGAAAAGGCAACAGGCTGAAATCAATCTGAAGCTGCAGCAGGCCAGGGCCTGGGGAACTAGAATCAGAGGACAGGGTAGGGACTGAGGAGCTGGTGGGGGAACAGAGACTAACTCCCGCAGAGTGAGCACCTGACAGCGAAACTGCTAAAGGGAGTGATACCCTGAGCTACACTAGCCACTCTGCACCCTAAAGGCTCTACAGAAGACTCTGGAGTAAAACCAGGCAACTACAAGGTTGCAAAAGTTGACAATAGGGGGTGGTCTACAAAGAGCCTCAGATCAACCATCTACCTAAGGACACCAGAGCCAAACCTAGACAGCCCCTCACATTGAATGATACACAAGTACCTCCCAGGAGAACTGAAATCAGCACACAAAACAGTGACCCTCGGACAACATAAGCTGCCCAGAAGAAACTCCATTGATTGACTACCTTTTTTCCTTCTGTTTTTTTGTTTGGTTTGGTTTTGGTTTTACTTTTGGGTTTTTTTTGGTTTTGGTTTCTTTTTGTTTGTTTTTTGTTTGTGTGTTTGTTTGTTTATTTTTTCCTTTTTTTCCTTAGGAAGAAGAGATAGGGGAGAAAATTTGTTTTTTCTTCTTTTTAAAATTTGATAATAATTAAAAAAAAAATTTGATAATAATTTAAAAAAAAAATTTTTTTTAAACATTTTTCAACAAAATTTTTTCTTTTTTTTACAAAAGAATTTTTTCTTCCTTAGCTTGTTTTTACTTTTGCTTTGGCTATTTGCTTTGTTTTGTTTTATCCTTGCTTCTACTATCAAGACTTTTTTGATATGCCTATTAATGATGAAGACTTTATCATTATAATCAAGTTTACTGCTTTCCTCTATAGATTCTACCAAATCTCTTCCTGGACTCCCTTCCTGTATGGGCTTTATCTCTCTCTCTCCTCTTGATCCATTGGCATAACAGTTTTTCTTTTCCTTTTCTTTTTTCTTTTCCTACTTTTCTTTCATTCTTTTGTTATCCTCCTTTCTGTCTTCTTGTGTTTGTTTCATTGTTAGTTTCTCTTATTCTCTTTATTGTATTTTTATTTTCTCATTTTCAGCTATTATCTTATTCTTATTCTCTCCCTTAATTTTTTGCTGGCCCTTCTTTCAGAATCTTTTCTCTGCTGTTATCTCCCAGTAGCTTCTCTATTTTTTACATTTTGGCTCATTATTATTTTCTAAATTTTCACCACTATTAACAACAATATACATCTCTCTCTAAGAGTTACTTTTCTTTCTCTTTCTTTTTTTAAAAACATTTTTGTGTGTGTGTGTTCTCCTTTCATTCTCCCAGTTCTATATCCAAGTGGGTTGTTTTCATTGTGACTGTCAAGATATTTCATAAGATTCCTCTTGTTTCCTGGAAGTTTAGTTCTCTACTGCCCTGCTTGCCAGCACCTGTAAAACAGCTTACACAACGAGGTTGGGGTTGACACACAGTTAGCCAAACAGAGAGGAAGGTCCAGCTAAGGACTGATCAATGACAATCTAGACCCAAACACAACAAGAGAACATAAAGAAATCACAAAAGGGACACCCACAAGAGGGACACACCTAGAGCAACAACTCAGAAGTATAAGGAAAACACACCTCTGGGCTCCACTGGACCCACAAGACAAAATCCCATCCCACAAGACTGGGACACAGCAAATATATCTAATATATAGATGCAAACACTAAGATGTACTAAAATGGGGAGACAAAGAAACAACCTCCAAATTAAAGAAAAGGAAATATCACCAGAAACAGACTTTGATGAAATGGAGGTAAGTAAGTTATTAGAAACGGAATTCAGAGTATTGATGATGAGGGTGTTCAAGGAACTTAAGAAGACACTAGATGATAACATCGAGGACCTTAGTGAAAACATGAAAAACGATATACATACCATAAACAAAAATTAGACAAAAATAAAGAATGCTGTATTTAATATCAGGAATACACTGGAAGGAATTAAAAGCAGGCTCAATGAAGCAGAAACTAGAATAAGTGACTTAGAAGACAAGGTAGAAAAAAATCACACAATCAGAGCAGCAAAAAGAAAAAACACTTAAAAAGCATGAGGACAGTCTAAGGAAGCTTTAGGACAACTTGCAGCAAAACAACATTCACATTATAGGAATGCCAGAGCGGGAGGAAACAGAACAAAGGATAGGAACTTGGTGGGGCAAATAATGACAGAAAACTTCTCTAGGCTGGCGAAGGAGAAAGCCACACAAGTTTAGGAAGCACAGAGGGTTCCAAACAAGAAGGACTCAAAGAGACCCACTCCAAGACACATCATAATTAAAATGGCAAATGTCAAGGACAAAGAGAAAATATTAAGAGCTGCAAGAGAGAAACAAGCAGTGACCTACAAGGGAACCCCCATAAGGCTGACAGCTGATTTCTCAACAAAGACTCTTCAGGCCAGAAGCGAGTGGCATGAAGTTCTCAAAGTAATGAAAAGCAAGAACATGCAACCAAGATTGCTTTATCCAGCAAGGTTATCCTTTAAAATTGAAGGTGAAATAAAGAGCTTCCCAGACAAACAAAGGCTAAAGGAGTTCAGTATCACTAAACCAGCATTGTAAGAAATGCTAAAAGGATTGATTTAAGAAAAAGAAGGAATAGTGAGAGAAAGGTACATCAGCATAAAGGGGGGAAATGGCATTAAATAAGTTGATATCAATAGTAACCTTAAATGTAAATGGAATAAGTGGTCAAATCAAAAGACATGGGGTAGCTAAATGGATAAGAAAACAGGACCCAAATATATGCTGTCTACAAGAGACTGATCAAAGACCAAAAGATTCACACAGGCTAAAAGTGAAGGGATGAAGTAAAATACTCCATGCAAATGGAGAGGAAAAGAAAGCTGGAGTAGCAATTCTTATTTCTGACAAAACTGACTTCAAAATAAAGACCATAACAAGAGACAAAGAGGATCACTACATATTATTAAAGGGATCAATCCAAGAGGAGGAAATAACTCTTATAAACAATTATGCACCCAATATAAGAACACCTAAATATATAAAAAATTTCTTGGGGGACTTTAAGGCGGAGATTGATAGCAACACAAACATTTTGGGGGACTTTAACACCACCCTGTCAGCATTGGACAGATCATCAAAACAAAAAATCAACAGGGAAACACAGACCTTAAATGAATCACTAGACCTAATGGATTTAATTGACATTTATAGAACATTTCACCCCAAAGCAGCAGAATACACATTCTTCTCAAGTTTACATGGAACATTCTCAAAAATAGACCACATGTTAAGGCACAAGGCAAGTCTCTACAAATATAAGAAAATTGAAATATCAAGCATCTTCTCAGATCACAATGCCATGAAACTAGAAATCAACCACTATAAAAAAACTTAAAAATATTCAAACACATGGAGGCTAAATAACATACTATTAAACAATGAATGGATTACTAATGATATCAAGGAAGAAATCAAACACTTCATGGAAAGTATTGAAAATGAACAGACAACAACCAAAAATCTATGAAACATGGTGAAAGCAGTTGTGAGTGGAAAATTCAGAGCATTACAAGCCTACCTCAAGAAACAAGAAAAAGATCTAATGAACCATCTACCACAACAACTAAAAAAACTAGAACGAGAGCAGCAAGAAAAGCCCCGAGTAAGTAGAAGGAAGGAAATAATAAAAATCAGAGCAGAAATTGATGACATAGAGACTAAAAAAAAAAAAAATTCAAAAAATCAATGAAACCAAGAGCTGGCTCTTTGAAAAGATAAATAAGATTGATGCACCTTTAGCCAGACTCACTAGGAAACAAAGAGAGAGGACCCAAATAAATAATATCAGAAATGAAAGAAGCGATATAACAACTGACCCAAAAGAAATACAAAGTCTTGTAAGAAAATATTATGAGCAACTATGTGCCAACAAATTGGACAACATGGGTGAAATGGATAAATTCCTAGAAGCATACAATCTTCCAAAGTTGAATCAAGAAGAGGCAGAAAACCTGAATAAGCCAATAACAACTAATGAAACTGAAGTAGTAATCAAAAAATTCCCAGCAAACAAATGTCCTGGACCAGATGGATTTACAGGAAAGTTTTACCGAACATTCAAAGAAGAATTAACACTTACTCTATTCAAACTAATCCAGAAAATTCAAGAGGAGGGAAAACTCCCAAACTCTTTTTATGAGGCGAGCATCATCCTAATCCCAAAACCAGATAAAAACACTACAAAGAACAAAAATTACAGGGCAATATCCCTGATGAACATAGATGCTAAAATCCTCACTAAACTACTAGCAAACCGAATCCAGCAATACATTAAAAAGATCTTACACCATGATCAAGTGGGATTTATTCCAGGGATGCTAGGCTGGTATAACATCCGCAAATCAATAAATGTGATACATCACATAAACAAAATGAAGGACAAAAATCATACGATCACATCAATAGATACAGAAAAAGTATTCAACAAAATCCAGCACCCATTTCTGATAAAAACTCTCGGCAAAGTGGGAATAGAGGGATCATACCTCCACATAATAAAGGCCATATATGACAGACCTACAGCTAACATCATACTCAATGGGCAAAAACTAAAACCATTTCTCTTAAAAACAGGAACAAAACACGGATGTCTACGTTCACCACTCTTATTCAACATAGAACTGGAAGTCCTTGCCACAGTGATCAGACTGGAAGAAAACATAAAAGGTATCCAAATTAGAAAGGAGGAAGTAAAACTGTCATTATTTGCAGATAACATGATATTGTACATAGAAAACCCTAAAGACTCCATCAAAATACTACTAGATTTGATAAACGAATTTGGCAAGGCAGCTGGATGCAAAATCAACATCCAGAAATCAGTGGCATTGTTATACACCAACAATAAACTTTCAGAGAGAGAAACTACTAAAACAATACCATTTACCATTGCAACTAAAAAACTAAGATACCTAGAAATAAACTTAACCAAGGATGTAAAAGAGCTGTACTAGGAAATCTATGGGACACTGAAAAAAGTAATAGAGGAAGATATATACAATTGGAAGAATATACCATGTTCATGGTTTGGAAGAATTAATATTAAAATGTCTATACTACCCAAAGTAATTTATAAATTCAATGCAATTTCTATTAAAACACCAACTGCATATTTCACAAATCTTGAATAAACATTTCAAAAATTCATATGGAACCAAAAAAAGACCCCAAATAGTTTCAGCCATCTTGAGAAAAAAACAACAGAATGGGAGGGACCACTTTTACAGATATCAAAAACTGTACTGCAAAGCCATTGTAATCAAAACACCCTGGTTTTGGTACAACAACAGACATATAGGCAAGTGGAACAGAACAGAGACCCCAGAAATAGACCCAACTTGTTATGGTCTATAAATATTTGACAAAGGAGGCAAGAGCATACAATGGAGAAATGACAGCCTCTTCAATACACAGGGCTGGGAACATTGGATAAATAAATGCAAAAAAATGAAACTAGACAACCAACTTTCACCATACACAAAAACAAACTCAAAATGGATAAAAGACATAAATGTAAATCACGAAATTATAAAAATCCTGGAGGAAAGCATAAACAGTAAAGTCACACATATTGCAAGTAGTAGAATTTTCACTGATACATCTCCTAAGGCAAGAGAAACAAAGGGAAAAATAAACAAATGGGGCTGTATCAAAATAAAGCTTCTGCACAGCAAAAGAAAACAACCTCAAAATACAAAGAAACCCCACAGTCTGGGAAATCATATCTGCCAAAGATATATCTGATAAGGAGCTAATTTCCAAAGTGTACAATGAAATCATACTACTCAGCAAGACGAAGACAAACAGTCCAATTGAAAAATAGACAAAGGACCTAAATAGACACTTCTCCAAAGAGGATATACAGATGGCCAAGAGACATATGAGAAAATGCTCAATGTCCTTAATTATCAAAGAAATGCATATTAAAACCACAATGAGGTATCACTTCACACCTGTCAGAACGGCTACCATCAACAAATCAAGAAACAAAAAATGCTGGCAAGGATGTGGAGAAAGGGAAACCCTAGTACACTGCTGGTGGGAATGTAAACTCGTGCAGCCGCTATGGAAAACACTATGGAGGTTCTTCAAAAAATTAAAAATGGAGCTACCTTTTGACCCAGTGATTCCACTTCCAGTAATATACCCTAAGAATCCTGAAACACTAATCAGAAAGAATATTTGCACCCTTATGTTCATTGCAGTGCATTTTACAATAGCTAAGATCTGGAAACAGCCCAAGTGCCCATCTTTAAATGAGTGGATAAAAGATCTGTAAGACATTTACACCATGGAATACAATGCAGCTATAAAAAAGAAGGATCTTGTACCTCTTGTACAGTATGGAAGGACCTGGAGAATATTATGCTAAACAAAATAAGCCAGACAGAGAAAGACAAATATCGCATAATCTCACTTATATGTGGAATCTAAAGAACTTAATAAACTGATGAACAGACCAGATTCAATCACATAGAAGCATGGATCAAACTGATGAATCTCAGAGGGATGGAAGAGGGCAGGTGAGTGGCGAGGGAGAGATTAACAAAAGAATTTATAAGCATATATGCCCAATTCAAGGACACGGACAATAGTGTGTAGAGGGACTGGGGAGGAGGATGGGATGAGGTGGAATGGGTCAGTGGGGATAAAAAAGGACATCTGCAATATTTTGAACAAACAAAAAAAATATATTACTGCTTTAAAAAAATAAATAAATAAAAATAAATATATAAATAAGTAAGTAAATAAATAAATAAAACCTTCATAAGAAGTTTGACAGTCATAGCATATCTACTTAATATGCAGAGTCAGAGACAAAATGTCAGAGAAAATGAGGGATCAAGAAATATGACCCAAAATAAGAAAAAAGAGAAATCTCCAGAAAAATAAATAAATAAAATGGAAGCAAATATACCAGATGCAGAGTTTAAAACAGTGGTTATAAGGATGCTCAAGGACCTTAGGGGGAGAATGGGTGATCTCAGTGAGAACTTAAAGAGACAGTACACATTAAGTAGGACATATAAGCCATAAAAAAGAACCAGTCAGAAATGATGAAAAACAAGGACCTGCATGTAATACTACTTTACCCTGCAAGATTACCACTTACAATTGCAGGGAAAATAAATAGCTTCTGAGACAAAACCAAAAAACAAAAACTCTTAAGGTGTTCAAACCAATATTGCATGAAATGTTAAAGGGCCTTCTTTAAGAAGAAGAAAGAAAAACATGAGAGAAGAGAAAGAGAGAGAGGAACATAACAACAAATAAAATGCCAGTAACTAAGTACCTATCAATAATATCTTTCAATGTGAACAATCAAAAGATATAGGGTAGATGAATGGATAAGAAATCATGACCAATATATATACTGTCTTCAAGAGACCCAAATCAGAACAAAGGATACACATAGACTAAAAGTGAAGGGATGGAAAAAAATATTCCATGACCTTGGAAAGAAACAAACAAAAAAGCTGGGGTAGCAATACTTATATCAGACAAAATTGACTTCAAAATATAGGTCATAACAAGAGAAAAAGGGGGACATTACATAATGCTAAAGAGATCAATAGGGCAAGAAAATACTAAAGGGATCAATTGAAGAAGGAAATGTAAACATATTTGCACCCAACATAGGAACAATAAATATATTATTCATATATTGGTGGACATAAGAGAGATATTGACAAGAATACAGTCATAGTCGGGGATTTTAACATATCATTGACATCAATGGATATATCTTTCAGAAAAAAATCAAAGCAATTACAAAATTAAATGACACAATGGACAAGATTGATTTAATTGATATATACAGATCATTTCATCCCAAAGCAGCAAATATACATCCTTTTCAAGTGCACATGAAACAGTCTCTAAGATAAGCCACATGTTAGAACACAAGATAAGTCTTAATAAATTCAAGAAGTTTGCAGCAATATCAAGCATCTTCTCTGATCACAATATTATGAACCTTGAAATGAATTAAAGTAAAAATATCTCCAAAGCACTCAACCACAAGGAGGCTAAACAACATGTTATTAAACAATGAATGGGTTAATAATGAGATCAAGAAAGAAATCAAAAGCAACCTGGAAACAAACAAACAAACAAATGAACATGCAAAAATCCAAAATCTATGGGGCATAGCAAAAGCAGTCCTGAGAAGGAAATTCACACCATTACAGACCTATCTCAAGAAGGAAGAGAAATCTCAAATAAGCAATTCACCTTACACTTAAAAGAAATAGAAAAAGAGCAACAAAAAAAAAAAGCCCAAAGTAGAAGAAAGGAGCTAATAAAGATTAGAGTGGAAATAAATGATATAGAGACTAAAAAAAGAAGCAAAAGATCAATGAAACCAAAAGCTGGTTGTTTAAAAAGATAAAAAAGATTGATAACCCTTTTCAGAGTCATAAAAGAAAGAGAGAGGACCCAAATAAATAAAATAAGAAATGAAAGAGGAGAAGTAACAACTGTCACTACAGAAATACAAGGTATTGTAAGAAATTACTATGAACAAATATATGCCATCATATTGGACAACCTAGACTAAGTGGATACATTTCTAGAAACATACAATCTTCTAAAACTTAAGAAGAATCATAAAATCAGAACACACCAATTTCAACTAATGAAATTGAAGAGGTAACCAAAAAACTCCCAGTAAACAAAAGTCCTGGACAAGATGTCTTCACAGGTGAATTTTACCATGCACGTAATGAAGAAAAAACACCTATTTTTCTAAAACTATTCCACAAGATTTAAGAGGAAGGAAGACCCTGAAACTCATTTTATGAAGCCAGTATTATCCTAATGCCAAAACCAGATAAAGACATGACAAAGAAAGAATATTATAGGTCAATATCCCTGATGAACATAGATGCTCAAGTCCTCAACAAAATATTAGTAAATTGGATCCAACAATACATTAAAAAGATAATACACCATGAACAACTGAGATTTAGTCTGCAAATGCAATGTTAGTACAATGTTTGCCATATATGACAAACTCAGCAAAAATCATACTCAAAAGGCAAAAGCTGCAAGCTTTTCCCTTAAGATTGTGAAGTAGACAGGGATGTGTGTTTTCACAACAATTACTAAATATAAAACTGGAAGTCCTAACCACAGGAATCACAGATCAAGAAGAAATAAAAGCTATCCAATTGGAAAGGAGGAAGTAAAACTTTCATTAATTGCACATGACATGATACTATACATAAAAAACCTAAATGATTCCACCCAAAAATTACTAGAACTGATAAATGAATTCAGTAAAGTAGCAGGACACAAAATTAATATTTAGAAATCAATTACATTTCATACATCAATAATTAACTGTTAATTAACAATTATTAAGAGAAATTAAGAAAACAATCCTATTTACTACTGCAACAACAAAAAATAAGATATCTAAAAATAAATTAAACCAAGGATATAAAAGACCTGTGCTTGGAAAATTATGGGATACTGCCCAGCCAGGCGTGGCTCAGCGGTTGAGCATCGACCTGGGATCCAGGCAATAAGGGTTTGATTCCTGGTCAGGGCACATGCCCGGGTTGTGGGCTCTATCAATGAACCTCTCATCATTGATGTTTCTATCTCTCTCTCTCCCTTTCCTTTCCTCTCTCTGGAATCAATAAAGATATATAAAAAAAAAAGGAAGGAAGGAAGGAAGGAAGGAAGGAAGGAAGGAAGGAAGGAAGGAAGGAAGGAAGGAAGGGAGGGAGGGAGGGAGGGAGGGAGGGAGGGAGGGAGGGAGGGAGGGAGGGAGGGAGAAAGAAAGAAGAAAAGAAAGAAAGAAAGAAAGAAAGAAAGAAAGAAAGAAAGAAAGAAAGAAAGAAAGAAAGAAAGAAAGAAAGAAAGAAAGAAAGAAAGAAAGAAAGAAAGAAAGAAAGAAAGAAAGAAAGAAGGGATACTAAAGAAAAAATTAAGAAAGATACAAATGAATGGAAGCATATATCATATTCATGAATAGGAAGAATTAACATCATTAAATGTCAATAATACCCAAAGCAATCTATAGATTTAATGCAATTCTTATCAAGATATGACTGGCATATCTCACAGATATAGAACAAATATTCCAAAATTATATGGAACCACACAAGACACTAAATAACCACAGCAATCTTGAGAGAGAGAAAAAACCCTTAAGTTGGAGTTATCACACTACTTGTTATCAAATTATACTATAAGGCCATAGTAATCAAAACAGCATAATATTGGCATAAGAACAGGCATATAGATTAATGGAATGGAATAGAGAGTCCAAGAATAACCTTTTTATGGTCAATTAATATTTGAGAAAGGAAACAAGAACACACAACAGGTAACAAATAGTGTTGGGGGTGCCGTGACTGACTTCCTCCTTGGCCCAGAGCTGAGAGGAGGAATGTTCAACTCCTGACTCTGGCGGAAGCATGAGAGCCTCAAAGGCAGCTGTCCACTCGACCATGGTCACCAACCATGCCCTTGCTGCACCTGAGGGACCTAGGCACCCCTGGCTGCTGCTTATATCTGGACCGGGAGCCAGAGATTCCAATGTCAGTGAATGAAGTGGAAGATACACTGACACTTTCCAAGGACCAAACTGGAATTACAACTAGAATATAGAAAAATCATCCTGAATAATCAACTGAAAACTAGCTGGAGAGAACCCTTATAAGCAAGGATGTAAAGTGGAAACTGCATAGAGACTGGTCTTGGAAAAGTAGACTTTGGTGCACATCTTGGTTATTTCCAAACACATCTAGCCTCAGCAGAGGGAGCCAAAAGCTATGGATCGTTAACAGCTCCAATCAGGGTACTCAAGGACAGTCACAAACAGCGTCTGACACTGGCTTGCATTAGAGACCATCCAAAAAGACTGGGAGTCCTAGCAGAACTACCTAATACATAGAAACAAATACAAACAGACAGCCAAAATGGGAGACAAAAAACCAAGCCGTAAATAAAAGAAAAAGAGAATCCTCCTGAAGAAGAGAAAAATGAAACAGAGATGAGTAATCTATCAGATATAGAGTTCAGAATAATGATTGTACCAATGCTCAACAGCATGAGGAAAGATATGGAAACTATGAAGGTAATTAAGGATGACATAGTAGAAATAGAAAATATATTGGAAGGAATAAACAGCAGATTAAGGGAAGCTGATGATTGGATCAGCGAATTAGAAGACAGGGTGGAAAAAAATCACTCAAGCAAAAGACCAAAAAAAAAAACAATTAAAAGACAGGAGAACAGTTTAGGGGAGCTGTGAGACAAGATAAAACATTAAATTTTCAAAGCATAGGACTGCCAGAAGGTGAAAAAGTGAGCAAGGGATAGAGAACATGTTAGAAAAAAATAATGGCAGAAAAACTTCCCTATGCTGATGAAGAAAAACGTCACATAATTTCAGGAGGCACAGAGATTCCCAAGAAAGAAGAATCCATAGATGCACTGGCCCAGACACATCATAATTAAAATGTCAAGAATTCAAGACAAAGAGAGAATATTAAAAGCAGAAAGGGAAAACCAATGCGTTACCTACAAAGAAGTTCCCATAAGGCTCTCAGTGGATTTCTCATCAGAAACTCTACAGGCCAGAAAGGAATGGCATAAAGTATGCAAGGAAAAGCAAGGATCTGAAACCAAGACTACTCTATCCAGCAAGACTATCATTCAAAATAGATGGTGAAATAAAGATCTTCCCTAACAAAAAAGGGCTAAAGGAGTTCATCACCACCAAACCATCATTGCAAGACATGTTAAAGGGACTTCTGTAATAAGAGGTAGAAATACAGAGAAAGAGAATCATAGATATAAAGAATAAAAATGGAAATAGATAAGTACCTATCAACAATAACCTTAAATATAAATGGGTTAAATGTTCCAATCAAAAGACATAAGGTAGCTGAATGGATAAGAAAATATTACCCATATATATGCTGTGTACAAGAGACCCACCTCAGAACAAAAGACTCACACAGGCTGAGGGTGAAGAGATGGAAACAAATTTTCCATGCAAATTGAAATGGAAAAAAAAAAAAGCTGGGGTATCAATACTCATGTGACAAAATAGACTTCAAAATGAAGACCAAAACTAGAGACAATTAAGGTTACTACATAATACCAAGAGGATTGATCCAACAAGAAGATATAACCCTGGTAAACATATATGCACCCAATAAAGGAGCACCTAAACATGTAAAAAAACAAACAAACAAACAAAAACAAACAAAAAAATACTTCTACAGGACTTTAATGGAGAAATCAACAGCAATACAATCATCTTAGAGGCCTTGAACACTCCAATGACTTCACTGGATAGATTTTCCAGACAAAAAATCAATAAGGAAACAGACACCTTAAACACCATACTAGATAAATGGATTTAATTGATATTTACAGAACTTTTCACCACAAAGCTGAAGAATATACATTCTTCTCAAGTGACATGGGACATTCTCAAAAATAGACCACATATTAAGACACAAAACAAGTCTCTACAAGTTCAAGAAGATTGAAATCATATCAAGAATCTTCTCTGGTACACTATTGGTGGGAATGCAGACTAGTGCAGCCACTATGAAAAACATAATAGAGTTTCCTCAGAAAAATAAATATGGAACTGCCATTTGATCCCATCATCTCACTTCTAAGAATAGATCATAGGAATCTTGAATCACTAATCAGAATGAATATATGCACCCATATGTTCATAGCAGTGCAGTTTACAATAGCTAAGATCTGGAAACAGCCCAAGTGCCCATCGGTAAATGAGTGGATGAAAAAGCTGTAGGACATTTACACCATGGAATACTATGCAGCTGTACAAAAGAAGGATCTCTTGCCCTTTGAGACAGCATGGAGGGACTTGGAGGGTATTGTGCTAGGCAAAATAAGCCAGTCAGAGAAAGACAAGTATCACATCATCTCATTCATATGAAGAATCTAATGAACAAAACAAATGGGTGAACCAAATAAATCTAGAGACATAGAAGCATGGAACAGACTGAGGGTTCTCAGTGGGAAGGCAGGGGTGGGGGAGAGGGTGGGGACAGATTAATCTAAGAATTTATATTCATATATGCCTAATCCATAGACACAAAAAATAGTGTGGTGAAGGCCTAGAGGGCGTGGAGCAGTTGCAGGTTGGAGGGGATCAATAGAGGAAAGAAGGGGATATCTGTAATACCTTCAACAATAAAGGTAAATTTTAAAAAATGGTGATGGGAAAATTGGACAGATACATGCAAAGCAATCTAACTAGACCACCTTATTACACTATAAACAAGAACAAACTGAAAATGGATTAGAGACTCAAATGTAGGTTGTGAAACCATAAAAATTCTAGAAGATAACAAATGCAGTAAAATCTCAGGCACTACTCATAGCAATATTTTTGCAGGTATATCTCTTCAGGCAAGGAAACAAAGGTAAAATAACAAGTGGGACTATATCCAACTAAAAAGCTTTTGCATAGCAAGAGTCCATCAACAAAATAAAAGGCATCCCACTGAATGAGAGAACATATTTTCTATTTACCTACCTGAAAGGGGGTTAATAGCCAATACATATAAAGAACTTACACAACTCAACACCAAGATAACAAAAATATCCAATTAAAAATGGCAAAAGATATGAATAGACACTTCTCCAAAAAGGCATACAGATGGCCAATAGACATATGAAAAGATGGTTAATCATCAGAGAAATGCAAATTATCAAAGAAATGCAAATTAAAACCACTGTCAGATATCACCTCACACCTGCCAGAATGGCTACCATCAGTAAATCAACAAAATACAAGTGCTGGCATGTGTGTGGAGAAAAGGGAACCCCAGTAAACTGTTGGAGGGAATGTAGACTGGTGCAGCGACTGTAGAAAACCTTATGGAATTTCCTCAAAAAATTGAAAAAGTAACTGCTATTTGACCCAGTGATTCCACTTCTGGGAATATATGCAAAGAAACCTGAAACACTAATTTGAAAGAATATATGCACCCCTATGTTCACTGTTGCATTATTTGAAATAGCTAAGACCTGGAAGCAGCCCAAGTGCCCATCAGTTGATGAATGGATAACAAAGTTGTGGCACATTTACAGAATGGAATACTACTCGGTCATAAAAAAGAAGAAAATCTTACCTTTTGCAACAGTATGGATATCACTGCAGTGTATTAACCTAAATATGCCAGGCAGAGAAATACAAATACCATGGGATCTCCCTTATATGTGGAACCCAATGAACAAAAGTTTAACAAGTAAGAACAGAAACATAGATACATAGAACAGACTGACAGCTGTCAGAGGAGAGGGTGTTGGAATGTTGATTTCTAGCCTTTCTTTTAGATTATTTCTTAGAGTATCTATCTCTCTGCTTACTTTAAACTATCTGTTCTTGAATTTTGTCCATTTTTAAATTAGACTCCCTAGTAAATCAATCATGGTTGTTTCATATCCCTAGTCTGATAATTCCAACATCTCTGCTGTATTTGTATATGGTTCTGATGTTTCCTATATCTCTTCAAACTGTTTTTTATCTCTTAATACACTTTTTAATTTTTTGTTAACCCTTTAGTATGAAGTATTATGTTTAACGGACTAGTAGTTAGTCTCTGTTTAAAGTCTGCTGTAGCTGCCGGTGTCAGAAGCTGAAACATCTTCTGATGTCCTTTTAGTTTTTTCTATTGTCATTTTTTCCCTAAAGATTTAGTTTTAAATAATGTGTTCAAATGTGTCCTTTTGTTAATTTACAAGAGCTTTATTAATGTGGTGGTAATATATGGGAAGGAGAAAAGAAGCATTTTATTATCCTATGAGTAGGTATAGGTATCAATCTTTCAGTGAACTGTTACCCCTAAGCTGTGACCTTCACAAGTGCTTCTTAATCTCTACCCCTACTTAAGTGAGCCTGGAAAGCTAAAGAGGGCTAGAGTTGGGTATTTCCCTTCCCCCATACTAAAAGTTAGAATGGGTTAAAGTTATGTATTTTCTTTAAAAAATATATATATTTTTATTGTTGAGAGTATTACAAATGTCCCTCATTTACCCCCTTTGTCCTCCTCCACCTGGCTCCTGCTCCACCCCAGGCCTTCACCACACTAGTTAGTTCAGATTTGATAGGCTTTGTTAAAAGGCCAGTAAGTGAGGAGCTTATAAAATAGTTTCCCTTGAGGGCACACTTTGTTAAGAACAAAATACTCCTGGTGTATTTCACAACGGGTACATTTTTTTTGAAGGAAGCAGGACATGTTTTTTCTGATGATCACTGAGAATTTGGCAAGGCTCCTGGAAGTAAAAGTAAGTGTAAGCTCCTTGGAGATTTTAACATTCATCTTGTCCACACTGAGTCGCTATCAATTTTTCAATTACAACTTAGGCTTTCCTACATTGGTACTGGTCCTTGTGGCTGTTTCTGCTTGTTAGGTTTTACTCCATTATATTGTGATTCTCTATATTGGCGTGTCACTCCAATTTGGGGGACAGTGACTTGCCTTGTGACATCAATTCTGTGATGGATCTAAGAAGAGTTGTTGATTTTCAGTTTCTTTAGATTTTTTTCTTCTTCTGGGAATGTGACAGCTTCTAAACATCTAATATTCTGGACTGGAAACCAGGAGTCATTTTGTTTGTTTTGCTTTGTAGTGGGAGCAGTTTCTTTTGTTTTGCTTAAATGATCTATGTACTAACAGCATTTGACAATTGTTCTCTCTTAAGCAACAAAATATAAATTGTTTAATATTCTAATGAAATCATTGTATATAAGCAATAAATGAATACATGTTCATGTATTATTTTTCCAATGCTACAGAAGTACATAAATTCCTTTTCATCCTATCCAACTCCCATTTCCCTCCTTGTAGGTAATCATTGTTAACATTTTGCTATATAGCCTCCCATTTTTACACCTTTATGTATGAACCCATATCTCCATTACTATATCCATATGCTTACTTAGTTTTAAATATATTGATATAAATATTTGCATCATATTATGTAATAACATAATTTTTAAACTTTGGTCACTTTTTTATTCTTAATGCTGATTATTTGTGGTTTTATCTTTTTTGTTCTTGATCAGACTTAACAATAGCTAAATTATTTTTTCATCAAAAACTAGATTTTGATGCTATTGATTAAACTTAATTTTGTTTTCTTTTTTATTAACTCATGCTTTTTTCTTCAGTAGTATATTTTTCTACTTTTGGAGGTTTATTTTGTAATTATGTGATTATTTTAAAAATAGTTTATTTGAATGCTTAGTTTGTATATTTTTATTCCTTATCTTCTGATACATTAATCTAAAGCTTTAAAAATTTCTCTGAATGTTATTTTTACTGCATTAGACAAATTATGATATATAATGTTCCAGCTATAATTCATTTCTAAATAGTCTGCATTTAAATTTTTTCTGCTTTTTTAATCTAGAGTTTTATAGCAGAGTGTGGTTTGTTTGTTTTTAATTTTCTACCATTTTATTTATCTTCTTTTTTGTTTAATTTCTAGTATTTTATTTGGCTTTGAAGATGATTAATCTTTATATATGTTCCTTGGTTACTTGAAAAGGATGTGTGTTTTCTGATGTGTTCAAAGTAATATATTTATATCTATCTTACCTGTGTTATTCACTTTCTCTGTAATCTTAATTGTTTTTGTGTGTTTGTCATATGTTTTGCCAGAGAAAACTCCCTCCCTATGATTATAGACTTGCTAATTTTTTTTAAAAATCACTTTTCAATTTCAGTTTTCTATTAAAAATAAAAACGCACATGGCAATTTTATACTTTTGACTCAGAGGATATACTCTGTGAAGGCTACAAATAAACCTACATATAATGCAGTTTCATGTACTAATTTTTAATAGTAGTATGCATGTTTTGGTTTTGAAACCAGACACGAAAGGGACCTGCTGCCCACTGCTACTAGAGTCAAATGAGTAGAGATGAGGTTGAATCTTTGTGGTACATTTATTAATCAGATAGTCGGCAATCTGAAAGAGTGACAGGTGTAACACCCTGAAAAGACTGCTCTGAAATGTCATTTCAAGTCAGCCTTTATATATGGTTAGAGGGTTGGAAAAAATCTAAAACTAGTGAGTTCCAGGGTCTGCTTCTATCCTTGTCCTTGCAAAGATTAGCCCCAGAATGCTGCGAAGATTAACTCTGGAATGCTGTCTCCCTTCAGATAGATTCTGCCCTTGATCTGCACTTAAAATGTATCTTCTTTTCTGAGTAATGGACTCATCCGGGATTCAAGGTCACCTTATCTTTACAGCCCTGTTTTTCTTCTTGCAACCAGTCCTCCAGTTTCCCAAGGTCTGTAAAAAACTATTTTCTATTACATGCCCTTCCCTTATCAGTTTCACAAAAATAAAATACATGTAACAAAAAAGCAGAAAGATGGAGTTAGAAAATAGGCCATCATTAGGCAACTGAAACCTCTCCAGAGCTTTCAAAAAGATGGTGATGATTTAGGGGGGAAAAAAGATGGTGATAATTTAGGGGGGAAAAAAGATGGTGATCATATGGGGCGGGGGGGAAAGATGGTGATGATTAATAGATAGCACATTTTCACTGAGGAATCATAAAGTGCCACACAGTTCTGTGTGCCCATTGGTGTTTTCCAGGGCTGGAGCAATGCTTACTAAGAAATTATTCCATTCTTGTTTTTATGAATGAATCAAAGCAGTGGTCTACATAATATGTATACAAGCATAAAGGTAAATTAAAACTGATTATTTGATGACATTAAAACAATAAACTTCTGTTTAAACTTTTCAAACACTTTGCTTTGTCCTACCTCTTTGTGTATAAGAAGTCTCAGAAAAAGTATTGGTATTTACAGCTATATGTAAGTTACAAGCTACAGCTCATAGTTCTCTTCTTGAATCCAGCATAAGTCACAGTTTAGAGGCAGAAGCAAGTGTGAGAGGAGGACGGAAGTTTTCCCACATCACCAAGCACATTGTAGGTAATTTGAATATCTGGAAATTTTCCTCCACATTTTTTTTCTTGAATTACTAATGCCTCTGAATAATAAAGCTTATTATTGAGGTTTCTTAATGTATGTTCCTTGTCATTTTTTATGGGAATTAAGAATAATATTATTTGTTTAATGCTCTAAGATTGTTAAAGTTAAAAAATATCAAACATGAAAATATAAGACACCCACTAGGAGCAGTAAAATTACTATTGTTTGTCATATACATAAAATGTTTTATGATTCTCTGGATATAGTCCCAACATATGCAGGGTGAAAAATAAATTACAAATACGGAACATATGAGCAATCAACATACATAAAAAATTATTATCAAAGGCACACAGTAAGTGGACAATTTAAAAAATTCTTAGTGAATTCTGTTAATAGCTAAATTTGTAGAAATTCTGACTTTTGAAGTTCTAACCAAAAATATAATTTGATTTTCTATTGTGTGCAGGGTCTAAACTAATACTACTATGCAGTAAATATAAGTACAGAGGTTGGGAAGATTATGCACTGAAACAATATTTTCATAGTATATGAGGTAAATAATAGCTATTAATCTTATGTTTAGCACTACCTACTTATGTATTTCTGTGCAAGTAACATAAACTTTTTAAATCTTCTACAACAATTGTAAAGTTCCATAATTTATGATTTTAAAATCACATATTTGATATCAAGAAGTCATCATCCAGCCTTAGCATTTAGTCAATAGCTAAAGTAAATGAAAACCACTCCACTATTCTCCCCTGGAGATGTGACTAATTATATGTGCTATGCAGGATACACTTGAGACAAATCATGCATGTGCATCATTATGGGTGAAAAAATATCTCAATCTTTCCTAAACTATGCCCTCTAAATAGTCCAGGCTTCTATCTCTGTAAACCATTGAAATATCCTGTAGTTCTAAGGTAGTCTACCACAGTATCACAGACATATTTTTATTCCAAGTGTCCTGGTTTTCTATACACACACAAACACACACACACAAATATGGTCACTGTAAGTATAATTCAGTTTGGTGTTTTCTAAGGTTTTAATTCACCTTGTGCATTAGCCAACCATTCTGGAAAATAGCGAATTCTTGTATCTCTAGATATAACTTGTATTCAGATTATAGAAGAGACTATACCAAGGTGAAGGAAAACATGTCAAACTTAACAAATGGATATAATTTAAATGAAGCGATGTTTCTATTTATTGTTACCATCATCAAATGTGAATGAGGTAAAAATCATTGTTAGACTTTTATAGAATTCACCAAACCAAACAAAACAAAACCTTTTTTGCATCAACTGCAATTTGGTTGCATAAATTCTTAAATTTTGTTCCAAGATTATCACCTTTCTCCCTTTAGTACTCTACAAAAATGACTTCTATATACTATATATTTAATAAGTATTGGTACACATTGAAAGAATGAACAACCAAACAAATATATTTTTTGGTGTTCTACAAAAGAAAGTGAGAGACCTTTTTACTTTCCTTTGCCAAACTTAGAACAAACCATAAGTCTCACACCCTGCTTTCTCTCCACAGGGACTTAGCTGGTCCATCTAGCTCTCCATGGTCTAAGGTGCCTCAAAAGTCAATGGCTCAGCCCAACAGCCCTCAGTAATTCCAGAACTTTGAGTTTTATGCTCTGTTACTGAAGTTTCTGAACCCCCTTTTGTGATATGTTCAACAAAGAGGGATAGGAGAAAGAAAATAAACATCATCTAGTCTCTGTCCCACTGTTACTTCTATTACTGTTCTTCATCTTATAGGTTTATCATTTACTACTTTTATCTTTATTAAATATTTCTATAAAATTTTATTCTCATATGATTGGTGCTTGATGCTTTCTAGGACTCAATCATTGGAAGATTGGAAGAGTAGAAAAGGACATGGAGTGTCATTATACTTGTTGCATAAATAATGTTCATCACATTCAATCTTGGACACTATTATTTGGCACTTTCATCACTATTCTGGATATCAAGAAACAAGCATCCTTGAGAGTAGGATGAAAAATTAAGTGGATAACTCTAAAAAACAAAGATAAGTAAATAGTATTAGAAAGTGTTTATAGCCCAGCTGGGCATGGCTCAGCGGTTGAGCGACAACCTAGGATCCGGGTCATCGAGGTTTGATTCCTGGTCAGGGCACATGTCCAGGTTGGGGGCTTGATCCCCAATAGGGGGCCATGCATAAGGCAGCCGATCAATGACTCTCTCATCATTGATGTTTCTCTCTCTCTCTCTCTCTCTCTCTCTCTCCTTTCCTCTCTTTGAAATCAATAAAGATATATTTAAAAAAAAAAAAAGAATGTGTTTATAAACCAATATATTGAAATTAGGTAAGGATTAGTATAGTTAGAAGCTCTTTACAAACAAAAATTATTTTAAATCAATTCAGTGGATAGTGCATATCAAAAATCAAAACACAAAACATTGCACTATAGTTTATTTTAAAATACAAGCATGGGTCCCATTTTCTCTCCTTCACCCCCTCCAATCCATTTCTGCCCCTCCCGAGGCTTTCTCCCATTATTGTCTGTGTCCATGGATTATGCATATATGCATATAAGTTTTTTGATTAATCTTTTCTTACCACCCACCCCCCTTCCCTCTGCAATAAGACAGTCTATTGCATGCTTCAATGTCTCTGGGTCAATTTTGTTTGTTAGAGTCTTTTGTTCATTGTCTTCTTCTTAAAGAAGACCCTTCAACATTTCATGTAATACTGGTTTGGTGGTGATGAACAACTTTAGCTTTTATTACCTAGGATGTTCTTTATCTGACCTTCAATTCTAAATGATAGCTTTGCTGGGTAGAGTAATCTTGGTTGTAGGTCCTTCTTTTTCATCACTTTGAATATTTCTTGTCACTTCCTCCTGGCCTGCAATTTCTGTTGAGAAATCAGCTGACAGTCTGTGTGCTCCCTTGTAGGTAACTAATTGTTTTTCATTTGCTGCTTTTAAGATTCTCTTTTTGTCTTTAACCTTTGGCATTTGAATTTTGATGTGTGGGTGTGGGCCTCTTTGGGCTCCTCTTGTTTGGGACTCTGTGCTTCCTGGAGTTGTAAGTCTTTTTCTTTCCCTAAGTAAGGGAAGTTTTCTGTCATTATATTTTTAAATAGGCTTTCAATTCCTTGCTCTCTTTCTTCTCCTTCTGGCACCCCCATAACATGGATGTTAGTACGCTTAAAGTTGTCCCAGAGAATCCTTATAGGACACCTCTAATACTTTCAACAATAAAGATAATTTTTTTCAAAATCATGCTAGCCATAATGGGTATAAATCCTGGATTAATCACATATTTTTTCTCTGTAACATTGGGGGAGATATTTAATCTCTATAAGAGTTTTGTCATCTATAGAGTAGAGACTATATTGATTATATGAGAACTAAACTAAAGAATGTGTGTAAAGAACATTTTCTACAATACCTGGTAACTAGTAAGCACTCAATACATAGTAGATGTTATAATTTTATTCACTGGAAATCATTAAATCAACTTGAGTGTAATCTAATATTAATTCTGACTTCTATAAATCAGGAAGAATTTAGAAACTTTTGAAGTGACTTAAGACATAAGAAGAAAAAATTAAATAGTTTAAGGATTGGAAAATAAGATCTAGGAAGAACAATGAATGAATTTAGATTTATTTTTATCATGGAGGAAGCTGAACTCATCTTTGTTCTTTTGGAGTAATTCTAAATCTTTGCATTGTCTCCTGTTGTTGCTCCAACACAAATTCCTGGCAATTATTTCTTCAAAGATATTAGGATCTTGTTCTTTGCATGCTCACTTTGAAAAAATATGCGTGAAAATCTTTTGAAGTATAGAACCCTATACACATGTAAAATATTAATTCTATAATACTTAGTCGATTCCATTGAAAGAACTTACTATTCCATAATATAGTTAACTGATATGAATCTGTCTCCCTTGCTAGATTGCAAACACCTTAAAGGTGAGATCCAATGTTATATTGCCCATATTTTCAAAAACTGCTCCCTGAAACATACATATAAACACAACATACACATGCACATGCACAGATAGAACATACTCAAGGTACTCAATAAATATTGGATAAATCAATGATTTGTAGCAAAAGAGCAGGATACAGTATAACATAGTGATTTAGAACATGCAATTTATCATAAGAAAAATTTAATCTGAGCACCAGATCTCTTACTTATTTATCTATGTAACCTTAAAAAAGTTTTATAATGCCTATTTTTTTCAATTACCTCATTTGTACAGGAATAATAAAAATGGTATCTACTTCAGGATTTCTATGAAGATAAAATTAGATAATGCATGGAAGGCACTTTTCATAATACCTTGCATATTCTCAATACTCAATAAATGTTGCCTGGCTGGCATGGCTCAGCAGTTGAGCATCTACCTATCATCCAGGAGATAGAGGTTCAATTCCCAGACAGGGCACATGCCTAGATTTTGGGTTGGATCTCCAGCAAGGGGAATGCAGGAGGCAGCTGATCAATAGCTCTCTCTTATCATTGATGTTTCTATCTCTCCCTCTCCCTTCCTCTCTCTAAAATCAATAAAAACATATTTTTTAAGAAATAAAACAAGTAAAAAAATAAAAAATTAATGTTATTGCAATAATCCAGAAATCTCTTTATATTATTCATTTTTATTTCTTTGTTTGTTTGTTTATTTTTATTCAAAAAACATTACTGAATGCCAGTCTATCAGGTACTCTTCCAAATTTTAGAAATATAAAATCACAGCCGTTGTTCTGAATGAATCCATGTGTAGTAGAGAAGAAAGATAAATAAATAATAGTTATAGTGTGCATAAGAAATAATGATAGTACAGAGGCAGTGGGCTAATTTTGGGGAAGATGCCAGGGATGACTTCATAAATCAGTGATGTTGTGCTAAGTTATGGTAAATAAATGATATTCAGGTGGATGATAGTGGGAGCTAGAGGATAAGAGAGAAGTCAGGGCAATCAGTATTTTATGTCTGAATTTTTGCAGTGGCCTCTTAGTTGATTTTCCTGATTTATATCCTTCTATATTTTTATAAAAATTTTTTATCATGTCATTCTTAAATCACAAAGTTGCAGTGAATCTCTACTGTATATCTGCTCATATTTTTGTTGTCCCTTTTCTGTCTACTTTATTGGATTTACACTGTGTTGCTCTTTTTCTGACTTATTAAGATGAACTTTTAGCACATTAATTGAATGTGCTTACTTTTTCCAATATATTTAAAGCTATAAGAACTTCTCAGAACAAATTTTGGTGTATTTCACAGGTTTTTATAAATGATATTTTTATTAGCACTAACTTCCAAGTTTTTATTTTTCATTATGATTTTTTTCTTTACCTCATGAGTTCTCTAGCAGATGGCAGGAATGCTGTAAACCATATATATTTTTTCACAAATTGCTAACTTAATTGTCTTCTGGTCAAAGATTTAATATACTTGATGCCCATTCTCTGACTTTTGTCAAAGTTCTCTTAATACCTTAGAACATGATCACTTTTTGTTAATATCCCTTGGGTACTTGAAGAAAAGTAAATCCAAAAATTGTTGGTGGCATAAGTCTATACGTGTGTCCATAAATTCATTACTTATGTTTCCCAGATTATATTTTTGTCTGTTTAACTTATCAATAATTAATAAAGATATGTTGAAGATTTTCTCTATATAGTGGATTTTAACGTTATTTTTCTTAGGTGCATGCATGATTCATTGATTACTTCTCACTATTCAATAACTGTTCAGGTGCACAATAATGCCTTTGTCTTTAAGTTTATTTATTCTGATATTAATTGTGATATACTAGCTTTGCTTTGGCTAGTGATTGCCTATTTTTTAATTACTTTTTTATATGTATGTGTTAATGACAAACAACATTTATTTGGATTGCTTTCCCTTATCTTTACAGTGTACCCTACTGCATATCAATATGTAAAATTTAAACTTCTGATTCAAGATCTTCTCTAATTGTATCCCAGGCACCAAATTTACTAATCATATGTTTTTAACTGTTTTAAACTTATCCCACAACTTACCTTACTTTTTTCATTTTTCTCTAAACACAATGTGTTTGTTTCAGTCTTTGCATATGAAGTTCTTTCTGCCTCATACCTTCTGTCTTATATACTCCTCAAAATTTAGGTGAAATATTCACTTAATTTACCTCTACGAAACCATACCTGATTGCTTGCTCTCATTCTGATTAATCTCTTAATATGAATCTTCAAACATACTTTATGCAAAATTTCTATATTTATTTAAAATACGTAAAATGTTCTTTTCTATAGATTTGTTATGTTTCTTAAATTATTTTGTGAATATGATGTCTGATTTAAAAACTGAGACCATGTAATTATACTGGAATATGTGGAATATGTCTGTGGAGTTCCTTAAGAAAGTGTTAGGAAGTGCGCCTGCGCAGGCCCTGCGCGCGGGCGCCTCCGTCCTCACTCCTTTCCAACGGGCTCCGAGGGGCCGACCGGAGGCACAAGATGGCGGCCCTGGGCGCGACCGGCTGAGGGGACGGCTGTCCGCTCACTGCCGAGCGCGGGGAGACGAGGCGCCCGGGGACATGGTGTTTGAGACTCAGGGCCTGCCGATCACCGAGTCCTTCGAGAACCTCTGCGCCCCGGAAGGGCCAGGGGCGCTCACCCGGCCACCAACGGCCGCCACCCCGCACCTGCTCGCAGCCGGGACGTCGGCCCAGCGAGCGCCGCAGCAGCCGCGCAGGAGCTTCGGAAAAATGGCCAAAAGAATTGCCGAGAAGGATTTGACAGACAGGAATTGGGATCAGGAAGACGAAGCAGAAGAGGTGGGAACATTCTCAGAGGCCAGTGAGGAAGTCTTGAAGAACAGAGCCATAAAGAAAGCCAAGCGTAGAAATGCTGGATGTGAATCTGACGGTGGAGGGGCCTTTAAAGGCTTCAAAGGGCTGGTTGCTGCTTCTGGAGGAGGAGGAGGGTTTTCTGGATTCGGGACTTGTGTAGGAGGGAAGCCTTTGGAAGGACTGTCAAATGGCAGCATCACGGCTGGTGCCTCATCTTTCTCCAGTGCGAGTGCCACGACCAAGACCAAGGTGACCTTTGGATCTTTTGCTGTAAATGGCCCCTCCTCCTTTGTTGGTGATAAGATTTCAAACCCCAAAACAAATGGTGACAGTCAGAAGCCTTCTTCCTCTGGTATTGCCTCAAGCCCCGCCCATCACGGGAACGCGTACCACAGGCAGCTGGCGGCCTTGAACTGTTGTGTGCGGGACTGGATTGTGAAGCACGTGAATGCAAACCTACTGTGCGACCTGACACCTGTCTTTAAAGACTACGAGAAGTACCTAGCAGGCATTGACCAGCAGCAGCGGCTCGACGACAGTGGCAGCAGTGACCCGGAAAGGGAATCTGGCAAAATGTCCCTCAACTCACCGTCTCCCACCCTATTTGGTTCAACAAAGTTACAGCAAGAGTCAACATTTTTGTTTCACGGGTACAAAACTGAGGGTACCTCTGAAAAGGAGACACAGGCTATGCCTGAAAAAAAGGGGGACCCATCACTAGGAGCGACAAGTGCCTCGTTTAATTTCGGCAAGAAAGTTGATGGTTCTGTTTTGGGCTCCTTAAACTCTAGCCCCCTGGCTGGGTTTTCATTTCCTTCTGGAAACTCCAGTTTATTTGGCAAAGATACTACCCAGAGTAAACCAGTATCTTCACCATTCTCCACTGCACCGCTGGAGAGCCCAGCAGGCGGCGGCAGTGCTGGCTGCAAAGAAGGTGGAGATGAAGAAAATGAGGAGCCGCCCCGAGTGGTAGTCACCGAAGTGAAGGAAGAGGATGCCTTTTACTCCAAAAAGTGTAAACTTTTCTACAAGAAAGACAGTGAATTTAAAGAGAAGGGTATCGGCACTCTGCATCTGAAGCCTACAGCGAATCATAAGACACAGCTGCTAGTGCGGGCAGACACCAGCCTAGGCAACATATTGCTGAATGTCCTGATTCCACCCAATATGCCGTGTACCCGCACAGGGAAGAACAACGTGCTGATTGTGTGTGTCCCCAACCCCCCGGTGGACGAGAAGAACACCAGCGCCCCAGTGACCATGCTGATTCGGGTGAAAACTGCCGAGGACGCAGACGAGCTGCACCGAGTCCTACAGGAGCAGAAGGACGCCTGAGCTCCTGGGCCCAGCTACGCCAGGGAGCTGCTCCCCACCCTCTGTGTAGTTAGTCTTTGGTTGATATTTTGAGGACCTTTAGATAACTTAAAACTTTTGTGAGGAAGATTAATATGGCCAATAAAACCTTTAATGTTTAGTGTCGAGAAGCTGTATTCTCCCTTCTTAACTGTCTAAAGTGTAAATACATTTGAAAGAAATTTCAGGAAAGATTTTTAATGTTCATTTATTAAACTAACCACAAGTGATTTCTTAATGGACTAAAATCAGGGTATCGTGTGGACTTCCCAAAGGCTTTTCCCACCCATGGGTTTGGCAAGGCTCCCAAGGGTGGGGTCCAGAGGAGCCAGGCCTGCCGCCTTCCGTCCAAATGGAGCCGCTGCCCAGCTGGGCCGGTGTGTGCTTTCTTTTAAGTGTTCTTTCAAAGCTGTGATGTGGGCGCCAAATGTCACCTTCAGCATCAGGGCCACTCAGCAGACGGCCTTTCACTCTGGAGGCTGTTGTGGGGGACTCAGGAGCTGCTTAACTTTTTAAAAGGAAACAGGTGGCTTGTTCTTTGGTTTCGAAGTTTATTTATGAGGTGCTGTTATTTCCGTGTCCCCTCATGACAAATGGAGAGGGGGGGTTGCCAGGAATGAGGTTTAAAAGCACAATTTTGGTAGCTTACAGTTTGTAAACCATGTAAAAAAAGTTAAGTCAGAGTTAAGTCATCCTACAGAAAGGAAGTGAATATGCTTAGTTGTACCGCGGCAAACCCTATGGATCTAAAAACTGCTTACTGCTTAAGTCTAAGAGCTTTTATTACACACAAGCCGTGTGAGTTAACCAGGAAACCTGCAAAGAGGCAATGAGGGGAAAGTAGTGTGTGTAAATGTCACCTTTAACTTAGGCTAGTCCACATTTGACGGCTGAAGTTCATTTCCTTTTTTGAGTAAATCGTTCATGATGTCCGTGAGGAAGGAGGCACGGTTGGCCCAGGAATACTGCGTCTCCCCCGTGGCCGTCCGGTAGCCACACTAGTTTCTCTGAGGACTGGGAGTGTGAGTAGGTGCGGATCTGAAGGCTGAACTCTGTTCGTGGCTCGTTTAGTGCTGGCACCAGGTGATCTTCTTGTTTGAGGCTCAGGGTCAGTGCCTGAGGGCTCACTCTCTGTGTTCTGATCTTCAGCACATCTTCTGACTTAGAAAAGAGGAATCAAAATAATTGAGATAGTGTGGTTGCTTTTTTAAAAAAAACCTATAATTTTTAGATGTAAAGGGGGCAGGGAAACTCAATCAAATGTGTTAACTCTTCAATACTCAAGGTCAGGTACTGGTCTGGTGTTTGTCATGAGACTCCTGTACTGCTCTGCCTGGTCACTGCAGTGAGAGAGGTCGGCCGGTGTGACTGGGTAAACACACAGAGGCCTGCTGGCAGTGACAGGCGTGGTCCCACTTGGCTCTCGCCAGACCCTGAGGAAGCCACAGTGGTGGTTGCATTTACTGCTTAGAAGTAAGATTCTTCATGTGCTTTTATTACCGGTGACTTAGAATAGACAAGAGGTTGATGCTGTTAGAATCACCCTGGCCCAGCCCTGGCGCCTTGGTTTTTCTAGTGTGTCCAGCAGTTAGAAGGATGAGGGAGTCCGGGGAGCAAGTTTCAGCATGTTACAGCTCAGCCATGTGCTCCCGTGGTCCCACCTGAATAGCCAGTCCCAGCAGGCATCTTCAGGAGCCCTGTGGGGGTCACGGCGCATTATTCTGTCAGCCTCTGCACGACCAGTGGGATGCTCAACAAAGGGCCCGGGAAGAGCACGATGGATCACCTTTAGCAGCCTGTGAAAGTAGTTCATGCCTTTTTAAATTAGTGATGGATGTGTGTGGCTTCCTCTACTAACATTGTGTTGACAAAGAATGTTCCAAGGCCAAAACTTTCCTAATATTGGGAGTTGTCTCACTACTACAAAGTATGATGTAGTTCCAGTGACCATATTATTTGCAGTGGGATACAGGTTAAATATGATTATTTAAGACAAATATATAAGGTAGTGACATTATTCAATGAAAAGTAGCCCAAAGATCAATCAGCTATTGCATACTAATTTGCTACTAGTTGTAAGAAAGTTTTTGTTGCGGGGGACAGAAAGACATAGAAATAAATCACTTATGACCTAGTTGAGAAGAATAAACTTGAAACTAGCAATGAAAGAGACTTCAAATGTGCTAAATTGAATCTTTAAGACACTAGTTCTTGACTGTTTTAGTTCATTCATACTGTTAAAAATCTGAGAAAAGCTATGGATTCTCTATAAGAATGCCAACAACATTTTAAATGATTCAAGAACCTCATGAAACCCATTCATGAACCCTACTGAGAGTAATAAATCTTGATATAAGAAAAAGTGTCACTGAATCTGGAACAGGTAAGATCTGAGACAAACATTAACAAATAAGTAGGATTTTCCAACTGGTTTGGATCAGTGATTAGAGCTTCAGCCTGTGGACTGAAGGGACTCAGGTTCGATTCTGGCCAAAGGCATGTATATCGGTTGCAGGATCCATGGTCAGGACACATGCAACCAATCAATGTGTCTTTTTCACATTGATGTTTCTCTCTCCCTTCCACTCTCTCTGAAAATCAACAAAAAATACATCCTTTGGTGAGGATTTTAAAAAAAAAAAAATGTTGCCGGGTTGGACATGGCTCAGTGATTGAGCATCAACCTATGGTCCAGGAGATCCTGGTTCGATTCCAGTCAGGGCACATGCTTTGGTTGCAGGCTCAATCCCCAGTGTGGGGCGTGCAAGAGGCAGCCAATCAACGACTCTCTCATCATTGATGTTTCTCTCTCTTTCCCTCTCCGTTCCTCTCTCTGAAATCAATAAAGATATATTAAAAAACAACAACACACAAATAAGTAGGATTTGAATAATCAGAGAGAAAAAAGTGGTCATTCTTAGCAGAAAGAACGATATGAACAAAGGCAAAGAGGTAATAACGAATAAACTTTTATTTCAACAAATTGGTTAGAAATACAGGGTTTCAGTTGGTAAGTTGTAAAAAATATAGATGGATAATTAAAGTTAGAGTATAGATGGCTTTATACACCAGGGGAGTGAGGTGACCAAAATGACTTCTACCTCTATTCATATAGGGTCTGCTCAAGTACTTCCCACACCAATTTTACTAGCACTACCTCTTCCCTCATTGATCAGTGTCATTTTGAAAGTACAGCTAGTGTCATAAACTTTAGGAACTGGAGAAGAACAATTTCAACTGGGTGCTGTTTTCATTTTTATTACAAATGAAGTTTCTTGACCACATTTTCAACTTAATTTAGGTTTAGCTTTTTAAGAGTAGGACCTGAGGCATTATGCTTCTGCCCATACTGTGCTACAAAAGACATGTGCAATAATAGACATGATATTCACATAAATTACACTTTCAGAAGCACAGCAAATTGCCCACAGCTTTTACTCATATCAGAATTTCTTTCTTGATTTACTCTATTTTGAATTGGTACTGGTGATTCACATTTTAGGGTGTTTGCAAATGTTGTCTGGGAGAAGTGAGAGCTATAAATAGACTAAGTCACTATAACATCTAGAAATTATAGTCATACCTATTACACTGCATCAAAAAATTATAGCAGAACTTGATCGCAATTTTCTATGTGAATGGAGAGAAAAGGCACGGAGAAAACATAAAATAGATAATTTCTGAAATCACTATCGTTTTGTTTTGGGCTATGGTTAAATACAGATGCACATCTTCATGAATTCTCTCTCACCCTCTGCCACCAAACACACATGATGGGGGTGAGAGGGTTTGATGACTTAGATGAGTTAGTCTATGAGTCACTTCTACTGCTCTTGAGGAATGCCCTTCCTTCCTTTGATTGCCTCCCTCTCAGCCTCAGATTTTCAGAGCATAAAGACCACATCACAGTACCCATTCTCCCTAAATCTCTAACTCTACCACAGACCACATAATTCCATCTGCCTACAGGACACCACATGTGTACCTTACAGATACCCCAAACTCAACTCATTTCTTCATCAAGTCCTCTCTTCCTCATGTGACCCCAAGTTGGTTGCTGAAAGCAGCCAAGTTAGCCAAGACAAGATCCTCTGTCAGGTTTAGGATCTCCTCTCCTTCATCTTTCATATAAATTAAAAGTCTTTCTGATGCAATCTCAGAGATGCACACACTGGTACACATATGTCCTCACTTTCCTTTTTGTACTCCCAAAATCTTAGTTCAGGTCCATGTCATTTCTTCTTAACATGGCTAATCTGTTTTCGGCCATTTTCGTCAGGTAAAAACCTTGTCATTTCTTAAGGCCTAATCAAATCCTCTATTTTCCAAGATTGCTCTGTTTCTATTTTTATTTTCCTTGAAAGTCTACAAAATTTTGTACTTATCATATTCTGTCTTATATTCTAGCTTGTGTACTTCTCTTTGTTTAAGCTACATCTAGATTATAGGATCCCCAAGGAGACAAGGAAAAAATCTTAAATATATGTTTGGGAAAATAAATTGAATTTTACTTATTTTTACACATATAAGTTTACAGTCTTGTACTATAGTGATTTCTACATGTGACTTGTCTTCCCAACTGCACTATAAATTATACAAGGTGATGAAAAGAGACTAGATTTCAGGTAGTGAGCACATAATATAGTATACAGATGTTGTATTATGGAGTTGTGCACCTGAAATTTTCATAATGTCATTAACCAATGTCACATCAATAAATTTAATTTAAAAAATTATTCAAATAAGGTTGAAAAATACATCATGAACATTATGTAAGAAGTATGGACAGTAATGAAAAAGGTTGTGGACATTTATCACAGGTTTTGGAGGAGGACAATTGCATAATTTATTCTGTATTTTAGGAAGGTAGGTCTGATGGGAGGTTTAAGTGTGGAATGTAATAGTGAAAACTGGAAAATGAAAATTATTTGAAAGTCTGATATAGTAGTCAAGGTTAGAGGTGCAGTATAGATAGAGAAAAGAGATCACAATGCTATGATTTTTTTTTTTATTTGGGAAGAATTGGTAACCTTTTATATTAAAGAAAATTATTTTTAAGTTACATTCAATTTGTGTCCATGTGTTATGAAACCACATGCCATGTCCTTTAGATTAGTTGATTAGAAGAATAATTGGTAAGAAACACATTCATGTTTCCAATGGGCAATGAAGATAAATAAATGATACTAAATTCTAGCATGAGGGCTTAAATTAAGCTAAAATTACTACCTATTAATAGTATTAAATTCTAGATTATGTCAGCCTTTGAATTTTTTAAATAATACTGGAATGTTCTTTAAAGATAAATTTCTTCTATATTGCGATGGGTTAGTTATAAGAGTAACCTTCCTTGTTAGAATATCTATCTGTGTGAAATTTTAATGGTGCCTTGAAGGCCCTCCTCACATATGCACATGCACATACATATACATCTTCCCAAATGACCCTCGTTTAATCATTAATTTTATTTCAATATTCATCTTTTACCCAGATGCAAATACTCTTGAGAGTAGTAACACTTACCTGAGGACAAATTAATACAGAAAGTGAAGAAAAAAAAGTAAGTTCTGAGTATAGTGCATAGTGTGTGTTAAGGCAAGCTTTTTTGTTAATGACAGTGAATATACATTCATATGTCAACTAGTCTTCACAATTCAGAATTTATGGATCACTTCCTAATATCTGATAACATATGTATTAGTTTTTCTTTCTCTTAATCTTTTAATGTGCTGACCAATAGGATTTTCAACTCTATTTTTCTGTTGTTTGCTTACATCTGTATTATTGGTATTTTCAATATGCCTTTTTTTTTTTTTTTTTTTTTGCAGAAAAACATACACGGGCACACAGAGACAGTTTACATTATTCACAATTATTATATTCCACAAAGTCACATTGAATACTAAGTTAGCAAATACTGAAACATGGCCTCTTTGTAAAATTTAGGGCTAGGCTCTGTTGAGTCTCTGGCAAACTTTTTATCAACTTATCAATATATAATCTTGTTTTATGTGTGTTTCTGCTTAAAGACACCTATTATTGATTCATGAGTACTCGTGCGTTAAATAAGTTTATCCAATATGCTCATATTTTTCTTAATGCACACCACAGCTTTCTTTTGCTTGTCAAAACCAGACAACAATTCAGCTGTTGCTTAAGGGCCATTTTAAACAGTGAAATCACCAATAAAAAGCAGAGAAATGCAAGAAACATGGCACTAAATAGACTGCAAAAGGGAGGCTCATTTGCAGTATGATAGCCAAAACAAGAAGTCAGAATTTGCCTCTGTGACCTCAGCTGGAAATATGCATGAACACCAAGTGACTCAAATCTTTGCTGCTCTGTACATGTTTGCAAAAAAACACAAAGACATTGTGAGTATTGATTTGGGGGTTATAAATACACTTTACCAAGTAGGTTAATACAGAATTCATAAAAAAAGACCAACAGTATATATATAAAATTATATATTGAGATAGTGATACTTATTATATACATACATATATATAAAACTATATATAATTTTATATATTCTGTAATTTGCATACATACATATATGCATATACACACAACCCTATATATATAATATCTATACAATGCTATATATATATTGCATTTTATATTATTTTATGTGTTTATGAACATATTTTCATCACACAAGGTAATGACATGCTGTAATAATGTTACAGAAATATCATATAAAAGTGCCTAGATACTGTCAATGTTTTCTGGTCTTATTTGTATAAAATGCAAAAAATTTTTAAAAATCAATTTCTGGTATGAAACAAATTCATTTTCTCAAAAGCATCTTTTTCCCTGTTGAATATGTAGCTCAATTTCTAATATGTTTACTCTTTCTCTTAATTTAAATTAAATTATTTTTATTAATATATAATATTCCTTCTGTATATTAGTCTGTTTGAAAAAGCCACTGAAGTCCAAGAATCTTTCTGTAAATAAAGGGGCTCTATTGTACTTTTCACACATACAAGCATTCCAGCTCTACACAGTCTTTATGACACTGAGAATCAATTTACATTTGCAGTGTCAGATATGAAGGTGAAAATTCTGTGTTACTACAGTCTCTGGGGAGGAAGAAGCAGAGGGAAAATGATGGATAGAAAGGCAGAAAAAGACTTTGTTAACTTGTTAACTTGTGAAGATCTGGGAGAAAGTAGCATGTTAGCATGTGGATGCATTCGGAAGAGACGCTGTAATTATAAGAATTCTGAAGAGAGGATAAGTGGACCTAAGCTTAAGAGACTATAGTTAAAATCTACCAAGGAAACACAGGATAGCTCAAAGGGCTGAGGTGGAGAGCACATAAGTTGACTTAGTGTGAGAGAAAGATGGATCACAACAACCCAGTTCAGATCACAATTCTAAAACTGCAATTTCTCCAAGAGTAAAAGAATCCACAAAGGCTGGAAATGTTTGATATTTAGGTGTTTCCCACAGTTGAATTTTTACTTCACCTGCAATTGTTTTTGACTGTCATAATTTTGGTTTGGTTTTAGAAAAACATTTTAATATTGTGATTATGAAGAAGTAGGCTTTGAAAAGAACAAAAAACAGCAACAAAAAGCTCTGATGTGACTTTTAGTTTTAACAAACTTATCACCAAGAACTGCAAGTGACTTTTGCCATAATTAAATTAATCTTAATGAAATTTAATTGAAAGTAGGCTTTCTTTCTGGTGTTCGGAAATTTAAATGAATATACAAAGTTTACAAGTTGCTTAGATTAATAATGTTTAAATTTTTGTATCCAACAACCAGAAGGTGATGATTCACTTGAATATATATTTTTATATATTTTTCTTATTAGCATTTATAATTTTAGAAGTTTATATATGCCTCATTTAATCAATTACTCAATCAATTTCCACATGTCAAGTCCCATAATGCTTTTACATGTTTATTTAGTCCCTTTAAATTTTACTTTTTTTGAGAAGTTTAATTTTAATTTAATTTAATTTAATTTTTTAAAGTATATCTTTATTGATTTCAGAGGGATAAAGGGAGACAGAGAGATAGAAACATCAATGATGAGAGGGCCATTGATCGGCTGTCTCCTGCACATCCTCCACTGGGGACCGAACCCTCAACCTGGGCATGTGCCCTGACCAGGAATTGAACTGCCATCTCCAGGATCATAGGTCGATGCTCAACCACTGAGACATGCTGGCTGGGCAACAAATTTTTTTAAATTACAGTTTAATTTTGATATTATTTTGAATTGTTCTCAGATGTGCAACATCGTGGTTAGACAATCATATACTTTACATTGTGTTACCCGCCCCCCCCAATATTTCTAGTACCCAACTGGAACCTTATTTATTACAATATTATTGACTATATTTCCTAAACTTACTGTGACAATTTTGTAACTACCAATTTGTGCTTCTTTGTACCGTCACCTCTCTCACCCAGTCCCCCAACCCTCTTTGCCTCTGGTAACCACTAGTTTTCTCTCTGTGCCTCTGAGTCTTTCAATTTTGCTTGTTCAATTATCTTGTTCCTTAGATTCCACATATAAGTGAAAACATCTGGTATTTGTCTTCAGTCAAATTTGATTTTAAAGAATTCCCTAGCAGCAGATAAGTGTAAGGGAAAGCACAGACTTTGGAGCCAGATATACCTGGTACTTTGTATCTCAGTTCCACCATTTAACTAAGTGAACTTTGAACGATTTAGTTAAGTATTGGTAATTGGGTTCCTCAATTATGAGAATGAACATAAGTATATGCCATTGAAAGATTATACTGAATATTCAATAATATATATAAATTACCTTGTACAGGTGATGTAGTCAGAAAGATCTAGTGCTCCCTTCTTTGTATGTCTTTTCCAATTTTTCCATCCCTGATTTTCACTTGAAGGGGTATGGGGAACACCCACTACCATTCTAGATTTTTTTAATATATGTATATCTTTATTGATTTCAGAGAGAGGAAAGGAGAAGGAGAGAGAGAGAGAGAGAGAGAGAGAAACATCAATGATGAGAGAGTCATTGATCGAGCCCGCAACCGGGCATGTGCCCTGACTGGGAATCGAACCCCGATCGCCTGGATCCCAGGTCGACACTCAACCGCTGAGCCACACCCGGCCGGGCCAATTCTGGATTTTTAAAGAAGTTACACAGACAGTGTACACATGTCCGCCAGTCTGAAATAGTAGAACCCAAGCTACCAACAACAATTTTAGGAAATCTCAAGTAATTATATTAGTGATATTTCTTTGTTACCCTCCCCCAAAACATTGATCTCTTTTGAGCCTCCTAATTGTAGATAAAAGCCATTGTTTATTACCTTTTAGCTGATAATGTATTACAGAAATTTACAGAAAGGTAAATTAGTTAGATTTGGAATTTGCAACGAAAAAGTAACCTTGAGCACAAAACCTACTTTTGTCAAGTCTCTAACATACCTCATGAATCTCTGCAGATCAATTTGGACATTATGTAATCTTAACTGTATGACATCTTCTGATTCCCAAGTATGGGAGGTTTTCCCATTTATTTAGATCTTTAATTTCTTTCAACATTTTGTTGTACTTTTCAGAGTATAAACCACATACTTCATTTGTGATATTTATTCCTAAGTATTTTACTATTTTAGGTGCAGTTGTAAATGGAATTGTTCTCTTTTTTCTTTCTTTTTAATCCTCACTCAAGGATATCTTTCCCATTGCTTTTCAGAGAGAGTGCAAGAGAGAGACCGAGAGAGAAATATTGATGTGAGAGAGATACATTGATTGGTTGCCTCCCACAGGGGCCCCAAACCTGGGCCTGGGATTAAGCCTGAAACCCAGGTATATAGGTGCCCTTGACCAGAATCAAACCTGAGACCCTTCAGTCGGTGGGCCAACACTTTAACCACTGAGCCAAACCAGCTATGTCTGGAATTGTTTTCTTAATTACATTTTTGGAATTCCTTTGTTTGTATACCATATAGAAATACAGTTGATATTTGTATACTTATTTTCTGTTTTGTAATACTGAGTATTAATAGTTTTTTACTGTATTCTTTAGAATTTTCATATATGAATAGTGATAGTCTCTTTCTTACCTTTCTAATTTGTGTGCCTTATGTTTTTTCTCCTTCCTAATATTGGCTAGAAACCTGCCAGACATTCTAGGTCCTGGAAGAGTGATTTGTCAAATGTTATTTCTGTCTCTATTGAGATAATCATGGGGATTCATTTTTTATTCCATTGATGTGGTGTATTAGTTTATCTTCAGATGTTATAACAAACTTGCATTGCTGAAATAAATTCAACTTGTTCATGATGCATAATACCTTTTAGATGTGCTGGATTAGATTTGCTACTATTTTGTAGAGGATTTTTACCCATATTCATAGGAAATATTTGTCAGTAGTTTTCTTTCCTTGAGATGATTTAATCAGGCTTAAGTATTGGGGAATACTGGCTTTTTAGAATGAGTGGCAAAGTGTTTTTTAATTTTTGGAAGAGATTATGAATAATTGGTATTAATTTTTCCTTGAATATTTTGAGAATTCGGTATTGCATTGCTGAAACCATCTTGTTTTGGGCTTTTCTTTGTGAGTAGTTTATTATTATTATTAACAATTTAGTCTCTGTACATGTTACAGGTATATTCACTTTATTTCTTTTGTCAGTTTCAGTAGTTACTGTCTTTCTAGGAGTTTGTCCATTTCATCTACATTATCTAATTGATTGGTATACAATTATTCATAGCATTCCTTTATAATACTTTTAAAAAAAATTTCTGTAAGGTCAGTAGTAATCTCCCCTACTTCATTTCTGATTTTGCAACTTGAGTCTTCCCTCTTTTTCTTTGTTAGTCTAGCTAAAGGATTTTTAAATGTGTTGGTAATTTCAAAGACCAACTTGTAGTTTTACTGATTTTCTGTTATTTTTCTATTCCCCTTTCATTAAATTATGCTCTAATTTGTTATTTTATCCTACTCTTGGCTTTTTTATTTAACTTTTTGACCCCTTAGACTTTATTTTTTATAACAATTTTAGGTTCACGGCAAAATTAGCAGAAGGTACAGAGATTTCCGATATACCTCTTGCTCCCACACAGTCATAGCCTCCCCATTATCAATATCTCCAGCCAGAGTGATACATTTGTTACAATGGATGGACCTACATTGACACATCATAATCATCCAAAGTCCATAGTGTACATTAGGACATTAGGGTTCACTCACACTCTACTGCTTTGGACAAATGTATAATGACATGTATCTAATATTATGGTGTCATACAGGTTACCTTTACTACCCTAAAAATCCTCTGAGTTCTATTTATTCCTCTCTCCAGCCTATCCCCTGGCAACCACTGATCTTTTTACTGTCTCCATAGTTTTGCTTTTCCAGTATAAAATATTTTATTTTTTTTTACTTTATTTATTTCTCCATCACCATTTATCGCCTCTATGCCCTCTTCCACCTCCACCCACCACCCTTCCCGACTGACCACAATAACCACACTGTTGTTCATGTCCATGAGTTCTCTATTTTTTTTTCCTATTTTGTTCATTTCCTCTGCACACCCCCCCCCCCCAACATCCCTCACCCAGAGATGTCTGCCTGCTCTTTTTCTATGAGTCTGTCTCTATTTTGCTTGGTAGTTTTTTGGATATTGTTTTTTCTTCTTTTTCCAGTGTATTTAGGTAGAAGTTTGGGTTATTGCATGAAGTCTGTTCTCCTTCTGAATATAAGCATTTACAGCTATAAATTGCCATTTATGCATTGCTTTAACTGCATTTCAAGTTTTTGTATGTTGTGTCCTTTTTTTCATTTATATCAATGTATTTTTAAATTCCTTTTTAGGATTTCTCTTGGTTAATTATTCATGTATTATTTCAACATATTTGGGAGTGACTCTTCTCCAGGCCTTCACCCCACTATTGTCTATCCATGGGCTATGCATATATATATGCATATAAGTTCATCTAATTGTATTTCATTTCATTGTCTTTGAAGGACATATTTACTATTATTTAAATTATTTTATTTTAATTATTATGTTTAATTAAATTTATTAGGTTGACATTGGTTAATAAGGTCATCTATGTTTCAAGTGTACATTTCTAGGATACATCTTCTGTATATTGCATTGTATGCCCACCACCCAAAGTCAAATCTTCTTCCATCGTCATACATATAACCCCTTTACCCTCTATTGCCCTCCAACCTCCCTTGCCTCAAGTAACCACCATACTGTGGTCTGTGTCTATGAATTTTTGTTTGTCTTGTTTGTTTACTTGTTGCTATTTTAAATTTACTGAGGTTTTTATGACCTAATATATGTTTTAGCTGGAGAATATTCCACATATTGTTGAGAAGAATGTATATTGGTTTTTGGGTAGAATTTTCTGCAGATTTATCTTAGGTCTAGTTTGTTTACAGCGTTTTTTAATCCTCTTAGTTTCCATTGATCTTCTGCATAGGTGAACTGTCTCTTGAAAGTAGGTATTGCCCGGCTGGGCATGGCTCAGCAGTTGAGCATTGACCTAGGATCCAGGAGATCGGGGTTCGATTCCCGGTCAGAGCACATGCCCGGTTGCGGGCTTGATCAATGACTCTCTCATCATTGATGTTTCTGTCTCTCTCTCTCCCTCTCCTTTCCTCTCTCTGAAATCAATAAAGATATATTAAAAAAAAAAAAAGTAGGTATTGAAATCTCCAGTTATTAGCATCAAAATTGTCAGTTTCTCCCTTCATTTCTGTCATTTTTCACTTTTTGTATTTGGTGCCCTGTTATTAGGTGTACATATGCTTATATTTGTTATAACTTCTGATGTATTGGCCCTTTATCATTATTAAATGTCTGTCTTTATCTCGAGTAAAACTTTTGTTTTATAGTTTCTTTTGTCCTATTTTGATATAGTCATACCAGTTTTCTTGTAGTTCTTGTTTGCATGGTATATATTTTCCATTCTTTTACTTTCCATCTATTTTTGCGTTTGAGTCTAAGATGTTCCAACAGCATATAATTGGATCTTGCTTTCTTTCTTTTTTTTAAAAAATATATCTTTATTGATTTCAGAGAGGAAAGGAGACGGAGAGAGAGAGAGATAGAAACATCAATGATGAGAGAGAGTCATTGATCAAGACCTCAACCCGGGCATGTGCCCTGACCGGGAATCGAATCCCGATCACCTGGATCCTAGGTCAATGTTTAACCGGTGAGCCACGCCCGGCCAGGCTGGATCTTGCTTTCTTAACCTATCTGATAATCTCTACATTTTGATTTTATTATTTAATCCATTCAGATGTAATGTTTTATTGATATATTTGGATTTATTTTCTGCCATCATACATTTTGCTTCCTATTTGTCTCATGTCAATTTCTCAATTTCTCCTTTACTTTTTTGTGTTAGGTGAATATTTTCTACTATAGCACTTAAATTTCTTTAATAATTTTTTACTATATTTTTTAGTAATTTTTTCAGTGTTTAGTCTAAGGCTTACCATGTACATTAAACTCATCAGAATTAGCCTCTATATATACTAACTTTATTCCAATGAGCTGTAGAAACATTACTCCCATATAGTTCTATTTTTTAACATTTTTGGTACAATTGTCGTACATATAGTATCTATAAAAGTTATAAACCCAACAATACATACTTATAATTATTATTTTATGTAATATATGTCTTTGGAAAAATCTGAGCTATGAAAAAAAGCAAGTGTATATTTATAGTTTTTGTTATATTAACCTTCTTATTTCTTTTTCTTTTTTTAATATATCTTTATTGATTTCAGAGAGAGGAAAGGAGAGGGAGAGAGAGAGAGATAGAAACATCAATGATGAGAGAGTCATTGATCGATTCCACAATTCCTGGGCATGTGCCCAGACCCGGAATCGAACCCCAATCGCCTGTATTCCAGGTCGACGCTCAACTGCTGAGCCACGCCCAGCCGGGCACCTTCTTATTTCTTGTTCTTTGCATTTGTTCTTATGGATTTTAGTTGATATTTAGATTCTTTTTTTTAGCCCAATACATTTTTGTTTCCAGTGTCCTCTTTGTGTTGTTATTGGCAAATATTCCTATATTTTACAGGCTTGAGATGCATTGTGTATATATAGATATTATTATACATATATATTTTAAATAAGTTTAGAGAATAACGGAGAATATATACATTTACACTATTTTTATAATTACATAATTAGTTTCATAATTATAATTTGTAAATGAAATGATGCCTTTTAATTTTCATGTGGATTAGAATCAGTCTTTGATACATTGTTCTCATAAAATGCTACCTATCTCTCCATAAGCACAAACAAGCAGGCACAAACACACACACACATGCATACACACACACAAACACACAAAGTTTCCTGTATAGGAAATTGGTACATTTTTAAACTGGTTTATAAGTTTACAAAAATATATTAAGTTTAGCCAAAAAAAAAAAAGACAGGGGGGCAATGGGAGCAATGTATGTGACTAGACCATAAAAAAAGAAAAGAAATACAGACTGCCCAATAAAAATGCAAACAAACCCTAGCTTGTTTGGCTCAGTGGTTAGAGTGATTGAAGGGTCCCGGGTTCCATTTCAGCTACGGGCATTTACCTCAGTTGCAGGCTCGGTCCCTGGTACTGGTCAATGTGCTTGGGGAAGGCAATCAATCAACGTGTCTCTCTCAAAGTGATCTCTCTCTCTCTCTCTCTCTCTCTTTCACTCTCTCTGAAAAGCAATGGAAAAAATATCTTCAGGTGAGGATTAAAAAATATATACATAAAAAAATTAAAATGAAAAAAATACACAGAATCATGAGTGCTCATAAAAATACTAATAAAAACTGAAATTAAAATAATAATTTATATCCATCAAATTAGCACAAATTAAAAGATATTAACATATCAAAAATTAGATAGGACGTGAGGTTATGTAACAGGAGTTACATTTAAATACTTAGTAAAATCATTTTGTCAACATTTAATAAAGTTGAAGATGCACATACCCAATACCCCAGGGATTCCACTTCCAAACATGTGACCAACTGAACTGTCACGCATGTCCATGAGAAGGCATGTTCCAAAATATTCCTTACAAAGTTGTTTGCAATAGAACAAAATTAGAACAAAACCAAATTTTTATTGATGCAACAGAAAAATATGTTTTATATAGTTATGCAATAAAATAGTACTCAAAAAGAAAGCTAAACAAAGTGATAAAAAATAAATATAGAGATAAATTTAAAATTATAATACAAGTAGAATAATGTGCTTATTCATAATAAAGTGTGTACAGATTTAAGCATTGGGAAGAATTTGCCTTTATGACAGTACAATGTCTGTGGTACAGAAGGAATTTTGAGAGTCAGAGAGAGAGAACAAGGTTGTACAGTAAGATGTGAAATTAAAATTTATTAAGACTTACTACACAGCTGTATAAAGGAGGAAAGATTTATACAGGTTTAGTGAAATTCTCATCAACTCTAGAGAAGATTTTTGTTAACATAAATATATTTCTTCTAAAATTTATAAGGGAAGTCACATCCCCTATAATAGCTACTATGAACTGAATGTTTATGTCTCCCTAAAATCATGTATTGACTCCCTAACCCCCCATGTGATTATATTGAGAGGTGAGTTCTTTGGAAAGTAATTAAATTTAGGTCTGGTCATGAGGAATTAGTACCCTAGAAGAGGAAGAAGTACCAGTGCACTTTTTTTTTTTTTTAATTTTATTTTTGTTTAAAATATTACAGATGTCCCTTTTTCTCCCCAATGACCCGTTCCACCCCGTCCCTTCCCCCTCCCCAGTCCCTTTCCCCACCACTGTCCATGTCCTTGGGTTGTGCATAGATGCATATAAATTCTTTGGTTACTCTCTCCCCCCCAACCCACCTGCCCTCCTCCATCCCTCCGACATTCGTCAGTCAGTGCACTCTCTTTCTCCACAATGGGAAGAGACAGTGAGGAGATGTTTTGCACGCCAGGAAAAGTGCTGATACCAAAACCTGACCATGATGGCAACCTGATCTTGGAATCCTGGACCTCCTAAATGCTGAGAAATAAATGTCTGTTATTTAAAACACTAAGTTTGGGGTATTTTGTTATAGCAGCCGACACAGATTAATAGTCAAATAGTCTTGAAGAAGAATCACACTACACAATACCCAACAGTAGAAACTTTCTATATAGCTATAGCAATCAAGATTTTGTGTCATTGGCAGAGAAAGCCACACACAAATCACTGAAACAAAATAGATTACATAGATGTAGACACACTAAACCATGCCCAGCTGATTTTTCACTAAGTTGAACAAGCAAATAAATGAGGAAAAGATAATCTTTTCTTTCTCTTAGTGTATTTTTTATTTTTCTATTACAAATGTAAGGCATTCACCTTTTTTAAAAATTTATCTTTACTGGTGAAAGTATTACAGATGTTCTTTTCCCCCTATTGATCCCCACCACCCTGCATCCACCCCACCCCCAGGCCTTCCCCACACCAATGCCTGTGTCCATAGGTTATGCATAGCATATAAGCATATAACTTCTTTGATTAATCTCAGCCCACTCACTGCCCACCTCAGCCTTCCCTCTGAGATCTCACAGTCTGTTCCATGCTTCTATGTATCTGAATCTATTTTGTTCATCATATTTTACATATGAGTGAGATCATGTGGTACTTGTATTTCTCTGACTGGCTTATTTCCCTTAGCATAATACTCTCCAGTTTCATCCATGCTATTCCAAAGGGAAAGAGATCCTTCTTTTGTATAGCTGCATAGTATTCCATGGTGTAAATGTAATTTGTTGATGGTAGCCATTCTGACAGGTCTGAAGTGATACTTCATTGTGTTTTTAGTTTGCATCTCTCTGATGTTTAGTGACTTTAAGCATTTTTTCATATGTCTCTTATCCATCTGTATGCCCTCTTTGGAGAAGTGTCTATTTAAGTCTTTTGCCCATTTTTTTAATTGAATTTTTTTTGTCTTCCTTTTGTTAAGTTGTTTGAGTTCCTTAAATATTTTGGATATTAACCCTTTATCAGATGTGTCATTGGCAAATATGTTCTCCCATACAGTGGGTTCCCTTTTCGTTTTGTTGATGGGTGTGTTTTTTTTGCTGTGCAGAAGCTTTTTATTTTGATGTAGTCCCATTTGTTTATTTTCTCCTTTGTTTCTCTTATCTAAGGAGACATATTGGCAAACATATTGCTCCTAAAGATATCTGAGATTTTGCTACCTACTTTTTCTTCTAGGATTTTTATGGTTTCACATCTTATATTTAAGTCTTTCAACCATTTTGAGTTTATTTTTGTATGTGGTGTAAATTGGGGATCTAGTTTCATTTTTTTTGCATGCACCGGTCCAATTTTCCCAACACCATTTGTTGAAGAGACTGTCTTTACTCCATTTTATGTTCTTGCCTCCTTTGTCAAATATTAATAGACCATAATGGCATGGGTAGATTTCTGGGTTCTCTGTTCTGTTCCACTGAACTATATGTCCTTTCTTGTGCCAGTACAAGGCTGTTTTTGATAACAGTGGCTTTGTAGTATAACTTGATATCGGGTATTGTGATCCCCCCAACTTTGTTCTTCTATCACAATATTGCTATGGCTATTTGAGGAATTTATTGATTCCATTTAAATTTTTGAAGTGTTTGTTCTAGTTCCGTGAAATATGCTGTTGGTATTGTAATAGGTATTGCATTAAATTTATACATTAATTTGAGCAGTATGGACATTTTAATGATGTTAATTATTCCAACCCATGAACATGGTATATTCTTTGTCTTGCTTATATCTTCCTCTAACTCTTTTTTCAGCATCCTGTAGTTTTCAGAGTACAGGTCTTTTTCCCGCTTGGTTAACTTTATTCTTTAGTATCTTAATTTTTTTGTTGAAATGGTAAATGGAATTGTTTTTAGTTTCTCTTTCTGAGAGTACAATATTGGTGTATAAAAATGCCTTTGAGCCCAGCTGGGCTTGGCTCAGCTGTTGAGCATCGACCTAGGATCCAGGAGATCGGGGTTCAATTCTCAGTCAGGGCACATGCCCGGGTTGCTGGCTAGGCAGCCGATCAATGACTCTCTCATCATTGATGTTTTTCTTTCTCCCCCCACCCTTTCCTTTCTCTGAAATCAACAAAGATACGTTTAAAAAAAAAAAAACAGAAAAAAACTCCATTGATTTCTGGGTGTTAAATTTGTATCTTGCTAAATTACCGAATTCATTTATTATATCTAACAGTTTTTTGGTTGAGTCTTAAATATGAAAATAATGACACTTTTACTTCCTCCTTTCCAATTTGGATGCCTTTTATGTTTTCTTCTTGTCTGATGGCTGTGGCTAGGACTTCCAGTACTATGTTGAATAAGAGTGGTGAAAGTGGACACCCATGTCTTGTTCTTCTTCTTAGGGGAAAAGGTTTTAGTTTTGCCCATTGAGTATGATGTTGGCTGTAGGCTTGTCATATATGGCCTTTATTATGTTGAGGCACGATCCCTCTATTCCCACTTTGCTGAGAGTTTTTATCAAAAATGGGTGTTGGATTTTATTGAATGCTTTTTCAGCATGTATTGATATGATCATATGATTTTTGTCTTTCAATTTGTTTATGTGATGTATCACATTTATTGATTTGTGAATATTGTACCAGACTTGCATCCCTAGAATAAATCCCACTTGGTCATGGTGTATGATGTTTTAAATATATTGCTGGATCCAGTTTGCTGATTTGTTGAGAATCTTAGCATCTATGTTCATCAGGGATATTGGCCTCCAATTCTGTTTGTTTTTAGTGTCTTTATCTGGTTTTTGAGTTAGGGTAATACTGGTCTCATAAAAAAAAAGCATGGAAGTGTTCCTTCCTCTTAGATATTTTAGACTAGTTTGAGGAGGATAGATGATAGTTCTTTGACTGGTGAAACTCCCCATGTGAAGCCAACTGGACCAGGGCTTTTTTGTGCTGTGAGTTTTTAAATTACTGCTTGAACTTCATCAGCACTTATTGGCCTATTCAGGTTTTCTGTATGTTCCTGATTGAGTTTTGGCAGGTTGTATTTTTCTAGGAATTTGTCCATTTCATCCAAGTTGTCCATCTTGGTAGAATATAGTTGTTCGTAGTATTTTCCTAAATTCCTTTGTATTTCTGTTGGGTCAGTTGTTATTTCACCTCTTTCATTTCTGATTTTATTTATATGAGTCCTCTTTCTTTGTTTCTTTATGAGTCTGGCTAAAGGTTCATCAATGTTGTTTATCTTTTCAAAGAACCGACTCTTGGTTTCATTGATCTTTTGTATTGATTTTTTTTTTAGACTCTATGTCATTTATTTCTGCTCTGATCATTACTATTTCCTTCCTTCTACTTACTCTGGGCTTTTCTTGTTGTTCTCTTTCTTAGTCTTTAATTTGTTGGGTTAGAGAATCTATTGGAAATTTTTCTTGTTTTTTTGAGGTAGGCCTGTAGTGTTATGAACTTCCCCTCTCAAGACTGCTTTCATTGTGTCCCATAGATTTGGGGTTGTTGTGAGTTCATTTTCATTTATCTACAGGAGATATTTGATATCTTTCTTGATCTCTTTGGTAACCCATTCATTGTTTAAGAGCATGCTATTTAGCATCCATGTTTTTGGATGTTTTTTAGTGTTTTTATTGTAGTTGATTTCTAATTTCATGCCATTGTTGTCTTAGAAGATGCTTGATATGATTTCAATCTTCTTGAACTTGTAGAGACTTGTTTTGTGTCCTAACATGTGGTTTATCTTTGAGAATGTCCCGTGTGCACTTGAGAAGGATGTATATTCTCCTTTGGGGTGGAATGTTTTGTAAATGTCAATTAAATGCATCTGATCTAGTGTGTCATTAAGGGTCACTGTTTCCTTGTTGATTTTTTGTCTGGAAGACCTATCCAGTGAAGTCAGTGGAGTGTTAATATCCTTTAGTATGACTGTATTGCTGTCAATCTCTCCCTTAAAGTCCTCTAGAAGTTTTTTTATAAACTTAGTTGTTCCTATATTAGGTCCATATATGTTTATCAGCATTATATCCTCTTGTTGGATCCGTCTCTGTGGTATTATGCAGTAAACTTTCTTGTCTCTCTTTATGTACTTCACTTTGAAGTCTATTTTGTCAGACATGAGTATTGCTACCCCAGCTTTTTTTTTTTTTTTTTTTAAATTTCCATTTGCATGGTTAAATTTTTGTGATCCCTTCACTCTTACCCTTTGTGAGTCTTTTATTCTGAGGTGGGTATCTTGTAGACATCACATATATGGGTCATGTTTCCTTATTCATTCAACAGCCCTATGTCTTTTTATTGGAGTGTTTAATCTATTTACATTTAAGGTTACTATTGATAGATACTTATCTATTGTCATTTTAATTCTTTATGCCTATATTTCTCTCTCTCTCTATTTCTACTTTTCTACTTCTAATTACAGCAGTTCCTTTAACATTTCCTCCAATGCTGGTTTTGTGGTGATAAACTCCTTTACCTGTTTCTTTTGTTGTTGTTGTTGTTGTTTGGGTTTTTTGGTCTGGGAAGTTCTTTATTTCTCCATCTATTTTGAATGATAGTCTTGCTGAATAGAGTAGTGTTGGTTTCAAATACTTGTATTGCATTACCTTGAATACTTCATGCCATTTCCTTCTGGCCTGTAGAGTTTTTGATGAGAAGTCAGCAAACAACTTTATGAGAGCTTCTTTGTATGTAGCAGATTGCTTTTCTCTTGCTTCCTTTAACAGTCTCTCTTTGACTTGAATTTTCGGCATTTTAATTATGATGTGTCTGGGCATGGGTTTCTTTGGGTCCCTCTTGCTTGGGACTCTCTGTGCCTCCTGAACTTCTGTGACATTTTCCTTCACCAGGTTAGGGAAGTTTCTGCCATTATTCTTTCAAACAGGTTTTCTAACACTTGCTTACTTTCAATCTCTTCTGGCACTCTTATGATGCACATATTCTTACACTTCATGTTGTGCCACAGTTCCCTTAGACTGTCCTCCTGTTTTTCAATTGGTTTTTCTTTTTGGATATGCAATTGAGTGATATTTTCTACCCTGTGTTCTAATTCTCTGATCCAATCCTCAGCTTCCTCTAATCTGCTGTTTATTCCTTCCAATGTATTCTTTATTTCTGCTATGCCATTCCTCATTTCTGACTGGTCATTTTTCATAGTTTCCATATCTGTTTTCATCCTGTTGAGCATTGTTACAATCAGTATTCTGAACTCTATTTCTGATAGATTGCTTATCTTCATTTCATTTAGCTCTTTTTCTGGAGACTTCTTTTGTTCTTTCACTTGGGGGTTGTTTTTTTGTCTCCCCACTTTGGCTGCCTATTTGGGTTTGTTTCTATGTATTAAGTAGATATTCTAGGACTCTCAGTCTCTTTGGAGTGTCTCTGGTGCAAACCAATGTCAGACATTGTTTGTGACTGGCCTTGAGTACCTTGTTTGGAGCTATCAACAACCCATGGTTTAAGGTCCTCTCTTTTGGTGCTAGGTGCATTTGGACAGGACCAAGATGCACACCAAGGTCTTCTTTTCCAAGGCTCGAGTCCAGAAACAAATCAATACAAAGATAATCTTTTCAACAAATAATGCCAGAGCAACTGGACATCCATAGATTAGAAAAATAAACCTGGATTTAAATCTCACATCTTATACACAAAATAATATAAATCATGGATTTAAATATATAATGTGGAACTATAGAAGTTTTAAGGGGGAAAAATGGAAGAAATCTCACGATCTCTTGTTAGATAAAGAGTTTGTAGATTTGACTCCAAAAGTTTGATTCATAAAAGGAAATTTTGATGAACTAGACTTGGTAAAAATTACAAACTTTTGTTGTGAAAGAAACTTTTAAGAAGATAAAAGGACAAGTTACAGAGAAAATATTTAAAATCACATATCTGACAACAGGTTAGAACCTAGGATAAATAAAATACTCAACGATATAAGAACAAAAATCAGTTAAAAGTGGACAAAAACAACAACATACATTTCAGAAGTCAGAAAACTTACCAGGCAAAATAGAGACAGACTCATAGACGGCGGGTAGAGTGCTCTGGGCAGGGGGAATGGGGTTGAGGTGGGGTGGGGCTTTGGAGGAGTGGAAAGATTGAACAAAATAGAAAGAAAAAGAGAGAACTTATGGACATGAACAACAGTTTTGTGATTGAGGGGGCTATGGGATGAGGTAGGGAGTGGGGGGAGGTGGAGGGGAGCATAGAGGGGATAATTGGAGATGGAAAAATAATAATAAAATAAAGAAAACTTAGTGGAGTTATAAGTCAATGTGAATGTTTTTCAATATTCTTTTTGTTGTCGTGATTTGGGGTGCAGTTACTTAGGATAAGGGTTGGTTTAACGTCTTCTGTTTAGTTGTCAAAAATCTCTAAATAGGACACGGGCATACCTGGTTGTATTTTGCTTTGCTTTATTGGCTTCACAGATATTGTGGATTTCAGAAATTGAAGGGTTGTGGCAACCCTGCATTGAGCAAGTCTGCTTGCAGCAATTTTCCAACAGCTTTTGCTCACTTTGTGCCTCTATGTCACATTTTGGTAATTCTCCCAACTTATGGTGATCTGTGATCAGTGATCTTTGATGTTACTATTGTATTTGTTTCTGGCACCAAGAACAATGCTCATATAACAGTGGACTTAACTAGTAAATGCTATGTGTTCCGACTATTCCACTGAGGGCCCATTCCCCCATCTTTCTCTCTCTCCTGGGCCATTAGTCAAGTTGATAACCCTACAATGACCTCTAAATATTCAATTGAAAGGAAGAGTTACATGTCTCTGAATTTAAATCAAAAGCTAGAAATGATTTAGTGAAGAAGGCATGTCAAAAACTGATAGGCCAAAAGCTAGGTTTCTTGTGCCAATTAGCCAAGTTGTGAATGCAAAAGAAAGTTTTTGAAGGAAATGAAAAGTGCTACACCAGTGAACACACAAATGATAAGAAAGTGAAACAGACATCGCTGATATGGAGAAAGGTTTAGTGGCCTGGATAGATCAAACTCGCCACAACATTACCATAAACCAATGCATAATCCAGAGCCAACCTTAAATCTCTTCAGTTCTGTGAAGGCTGAGAACCGTAAGGAAGCTGCAGAAGAAAAGTCTGAAGCTAGCAGAGGTTGGTTTATAAGGTTTTAGGAAAGAATCCATCTTTATAACATAATAAAAGTGCAACGTGAAGCACCAAGTGCTGTTATAGAGGCTGCAGCAAGTTATTGAGACTAACCAAATCTACGTTCTCTCTGAGGTATGTCTGTATAGCTTTTTTTAAAAAAAATCATTTTAGTTCTGTCCATGTGGCTTGTGCCAAGTGAACAGTTCCACCACAGCACTATAATAAGTTGTTGATGTGCAGCTTTTAATACATAGATGTTTATGACTGTGCTATTTTTCTTTAAGTCATGTAATCAGATAATTATAGGGAAAAAAGTATTCCTAGTACATTTGAATAATGTTAAATTCTGAGGTGTCCAAGTAGCTAATTAATTCAATTTTCTGGTCGGCATTTTACTCAGAATACATCAATAGAACATCCAGCTGTTAAGTTACCAGGATATTTCAACTGTTTTTACAGGTTTGTTTCCCAACTGTATAATCATTAGTTATTTAGAAGGGTATTTTAGCCCATAACCATTTTGTAGTTTCGTTTTAAAACGGAAAAAGACTCATAGATACAGAGAACAAACTAATGGTTACCAAAGTATAAGGGGATGGTAAGATAGGTGTAAAAGGTAAAGGAGAATAAGAGGTACAAACTTTCAGTTATAAAATAACAGGATGCAATGTAAAGCATATGAAAAATAGTCAATAATATCATAATAACTTTGTATGGTGACAGATGGTTGGTTACTAGGCTTACTGTGGTTATAATAAAGTAAGTTATATAAATGTCAAATTATTATGCCATAAACTTGAAAGTAATATAATTTCATATGTCCACTATACTTTAATAAAAAAATAAATGTAAAAAAATTCTAGCACATATTAAGACAATAAATGTATATGACAATAAATTCATTTAGAATTTTTTATTCATTAATTCTACATATATTAGCTACTTGATTTCAAGTAGATAATAAGGTAATGGGAAAGAAAAAATAAATAAGATATTGTTCCTATCCTCACAGACGTCTTCTTTATTTCTGTTTGAATATGTTTGAATATTTCTTTTATAGACAGAAATTTACAGAAAAATCATCATGCTTCATAAAATACTATTCTCTTCAATAATTTTCTAGATCTATATACTTTCTTAGTCATTCTACAATTCTGTGTCCAAGATACAGAAAAATGTCCATGATCTGCATACTTTTATAAAGTACTTTTAAAAAGTACATTCTCTGTAGAATGATACAGATTATTGTTCTATCAATGTTTAGATTTTGACAAATATCAGTTACCATTCATCTTACTGTAAAAGGCACACAGGGAAATACACAGTTATATCTGAATAATTATAAGCTCAGGGAAATGTATTAGAAAAATAATGGAGACCCTTGGTGGCCCAGAAGGTATTATTTTGAGCTACTTAGATGGCCCATTTAGTTATTCTTCTTGTGCCTAGGAAATATTATTTGTACCTCTATTATAACTTTGTATTTATTCTGACTGCTATCTACAGTTTGCTTACTCAATGTCCAACATTGTTGTGTTTTGGGAACAGTGTGGAACACAAAGGTCTAAAACACAGATAGTGACTTCAAGGAGTTTACTTGGAATGTTCCCTACCCAGATAATAGAAAGGCAATCGATGTTTTGTTACTAGTACTCACTGATATGCCTGGGGCTCATCGGAAGAACTATTTGAGATCCTCCCTAATTATTTAAGTGCTAAATACTAGGAATGAAAAACACACTCCTCAAGAAGAGATGATAATAGATGCTAACACTGAGACTTAAGAAACATGTTGGGAAATAGGTTGAAAAGTTGTATATGGAAGTAAATTGTTTGCAACTTGTATAAAAATAACTATATATTTATCAGTATGTATTTATTAAACTTTTAGTACTAGGAAAAAACCTACTGTATCAGCCAGGGTTCTCCAGAGGAACAGAAACAATAGGATGTGTGTGTAGTGTTGAGAGAGAGAGAGAGAGAGAGAAGAGAGAGACTGTTTTATTATAAAGAATTGGATCACATAATTATGGAGTCTGACAAGTCTCAAGATCTGCTGTCAGCAAGATGGAGACCTAGATGAGCTGATAAGTATAGTTCCAGTCCAAAGGCCAGCAGGATTGAGACCCATGAAGAGCCAATATTTTAATTTGAGTATGAGGTCAGGAAAAAGAAAAAAAAAAGATGATGTCCCCGATTGAAGGCAGTCAGGCAGGAGGACTTCCCTCTAATTTAGAGAAGGGTCAACCTTCTGTTTATTTAGGCTTTCAATTGCTTGGATAAGGCTTACCCACACTAGGGAGGACTATCTACTTTACTCAGTCTACTTATTGAAATGTTAAACTCATCTAAAAACACTATCACAGAATCACCCAAAATAATGTTTGACCAACTATCTGGGCATCCCATAGCCCAGTTATGTTGGTGGTCACATTAATTTTCCATTACACCTACAAAACAAGAGGGGTATAAGAAAAAGGTATTAAATTTATAGAAACCTGCACGTAAAACACCTGCCAAAACAGAAAAAGATATTAATTTCATTCTTTATTTCCAAGTTTTTAAAATGCATTGCAGTTGAAACTCTGGAAATCTGTGTCAGGAAGGAACTGTGATGCCAAGAAGTAAGTCACCCATTTAAGGTCATACATCTCATTAACCCTAAAGCCAGAATTAAAACCAAAACCTTACAGTTTCAATATTCTTTGAAGGATACACTGATATAATTGTCCCCTTATCACCTGCCTACATGACAATGGAATCTGGATAAAATTCAAACTAAATTTCAAGATGGCATTGGTAGATTCATTCCTGAAATATGACTGTTATAGGACCAACTAGTTGCCTCCTTGCTACTAGTGATTCTGATTCAGATCTCAAAGTACCTTGTGCACAGCTATTATTGAGGTATGTGTCCATTTGGAGTTCATTCAAAACATGTAGTTTCCATTCTCTCATAAGAACTTTTAAAAAAATAGACGTTTAACACTTCCTGTGAAAATGAAGAGCATGATAAGGAGATGTTTATACAGGCATGGAACCAAAATGGACTATTCCTTTTCAAGCTTTGGTCACTGAGAGAAGACATCTCTTCTGAGCTAATGAGATTAGAAAACACTTTCTTATATTTCTAAAACTGTTCAGGTTTTCAAACAAATATTTATATAAAGACATTCGCATTTTCAGATGTTTTGTAAAAATAACTCAAACTTGAATGAGGGGACTGATGGCAAGATGTTTTTCCTTAATAAATCACCTTCAAAATTTCCTTAAGATCCCAAAATAGATCATAATGAATTCGATGTTACAAATTCTCCCAGGACAAAGTGGCACAGTTTTAGATGTGAGCTACTGGGAAAAGAATCTGGCAGGGGGTGGGGTGAGTGAAAGGAGTCTAGAAGGAAGTGAGTTTAAACACTTTGCTTTTCCTTGCATGCCTGGTTTTAAGCCTCAGGCACTGGACCTGGGGAAAGAAGAAGCTGGGTTAGATATTTTCAAGTCCAGGAGGGAAGGCTGCGAGCACGCACATCCAGCAGCTGGAGCGTGTTGTGGTAGCTGCTTTCCTTTGCTAAGCTGATTTACTTGTTTAAGGTCTGACCTCATCATCCTGTCAGTGTGGGTTCCCACCTACACTGTTAGCTGCAGCTTTTGCAGCTAGAAAGCCAGAAGCTTTCACTGTGTAGCACAGGCAGCAGGCGGCGGGGGAGGGGGCAAACAAGAAAGGCTGCTCTAGGCACTTGTGCTTTTGTTAGTTCAACAGAAGAGGCAGAGAAACAAGAGATAACAAAGGCTCCGTTTCCTTTCTGTGAGAGAAGGCTTTTGTCTTTCCTCCTGCAACAATGTCAATGTCTGGCAAGAAAGAGTTTGATGTGAAACAGATCCTACGGCTACGCTGGAGGTGGTTTAGTCATCCTTCTCAAGGTTCTCCCAACACTGGAAACTGCCTTCAGCAGGAAGGATATGAGCATAGAGGGACCCCGGTTCAGGGCAGGTTGAAGAACCACTCTCGGGAGAGAAACGGACTGAAGAAAAGCAACAGTCCTGGCCACCACAACATTTTGCCACCAGTGCCAGGATCGGCCCCTGCCCATCAAAGAGCGCTTCAGAATTGGCACCCACAAAATCTGCTAGAACATCTTCGAGCAAATGAAGATACTCCTAAAGCAGTTGAAGAGGAGAATTTGTTCAAAAGAGCTTGTGAAAAACAGTCACAAGATTTGGAGATGATGGCTGATGACAGTACAGGAGACTCTACAGCGAGGTAGGAGGTTTCCTTCGAATAACTGAATGTCCTAGCCTAGGTGAACTTATCCTTTAAAACTTTCATTTAGTGTTTCAATAAAAGTGATGTAATAATTTCTGAATTTGTATGTTGTCGGTTAGGAGCTCCAAGAAACGCCTTCCTCCAAGTCTAGAAGGAAAACAGTAATAACACGTTATCATAATTAATGGGGAATATGTTTTAGGGCTCTTATTTTAATTCTCCTACTTCATTCTGATTCCATTAAGAATTCTGTTTCAGTTCTAAGAGATGTTTATTATAAATACTATTTTTTGAAAATATCCTCTGTAGCTTGGATGTTCAAATAGTTGTGACTTTTTACAAAAGTGTGATGAGTCACATAGAACTCATTTTACTTTGTGAGTTAACCCAACTCTGACAAAATAAAAGCTCTGAGTGCTCAGCACATTCTTATCGGCTTCTTAGTACATAGTTGCTATATTGACGATTTATAAATGTTATCTATGTGAGAACACAGAACAGCTTCCTTTGGCATTTGAGATTTATCTCAAGTTGTATTAGTTTCTTAGCTAGTTTGTAATCATAAAAAAACATTTTACATAAAGCAGGTAATAAAATGCTGCTTACAGCAGAGAGATCTTAAAGTAGGAAATAGAATGTGTCAGCTATTCCAGGACATTTAATGGAACAAGAAATCATTTTTAAAAGTATGATTTCAGGATAGTTTACAAAATATTTGACTTTGTCTTTATTGTTCGGGTGGGATAGATTTATGTTCCCTCCTCTAATGTTGTCCAATATAACTTAACCTAGTATATCTTTATTTTTTAATTTTTTTATTGTAATATTTTATTTCCTCAGCATGTTATAGACCCAATTGATGATCTTGGCAACATAATGAAATTGTAAAAGAGCTTTGGAAAAATAAGTATTTTTGGTATGCTTTAAAATGTATAACAGTTTGGCATGAAGCTCTATTTATTTGGAAATCTGGATATTTGATAACCGTGTCTCTACATAAGTATAAAGGAGAAGGACTGGCATATTTGCTTCTAGATATAAAATTTTCCAATATATCTGCTTAACAGTTCCGTTTTTCCATAAATTCAAAACATAATACCAATTTTAAAAAAGCAACATTACAACATTCTGGCAAATGTAAAATCAACAGTGCAAAATGATGCCTTTATAGGAACTCAGTCTTGTTGAAATGTAAACATGCAAAAGACTGAAATGACAATGTGTATGAATAAATTTTTCTAAATATTTTTGTGATTACTCCTAGAAATGCTATGTAATTGTCGGGATTCCAGGTTGTATTTAGTACAACTCTCAAAGTAATATATAATCCACATGTTTAGATTTAACAGGTTTTCAAATTATCTCTCCTCACTATGAACATCAATTTTAAAAACTGCTGAATTTGGAGGCTAATATTAAACACATTTTACTCTTTTGCAGAGAAATTTAAGTTACCCACTCTGACCTCGTACCAAAACTTTTTGAGTATCCCTGATTTCATTTTCCAGCATGAGAATATATTTATAATAAATTAGTGACTAAAATTATATGCTGGGCAAAATGTCGACTAATATTTTAAAAGTTATTTCTCTTTTTATGTTATTTTTGATGGGTTTTCATGTTCTTAAGAAATGTCCTGTTAATTATCCTATGGTTAAAGTGGAAAGTTAATATTTTCTTAAAATAAACAGGAAGTGGTTTCACAGATGTGCCAAGGATATTTTAAGCAGAAGAGAAGGGGTGGATTGAGGATCTTATTAATTAAAATATGATGGCTTATTAATTTATCATTGGCCGTTCCGAATTATGTCTTGGTTAAGGAGAGTTTGCGAAGGAGCTTTCTTATGTCCAGCTTCTCTAATGCCTTTCTTCTTTAACTAGATACAGGGGGGGCGGGGGGAAGGATCCTGATAAATTGGCATCAGCCTTTCATTCCCTCAATAGAACTCTTGTAGTTAAAAACAAACAAAAATGGCAGTCAGCGTGAATTACCACGCTGGTACAAGATGGGCTCTGACACTCAAGGCAAAGTTGGCGATCTTTAAGACATCCTGCTTTCTACAAATATTGCATGGAATAAATAGAGAATGGACTAAATTACCACCATGCAGTATAACTGAGTAATCTGCGGTTATTACTAAACAGATATTAAAGTCAAGTTATTACAATTATGTTAATATACTAGTTTGGGGGTTTAAAAACCCAAATACATTCTTATGTAATTGAATTAAAAGTCTATGTACTTCATTTAAGAACATCTCTGTATCCCATGAACATCATGATCCCATACTTTGAGTCTTCATGTATCAGTATGCCTGTCATCAGACACTTGGGCTCAATTGTCATTTTTTGTGTGTCTTTTTCATCTACTAACTGCATTTTTGCTTCCCCTAAACTATCTTGCTCAGTGTCTTTTCTTTTCTTTTCTTTTTTCTTTTTCTTTTTCTTTTTTTCTTCTTCTTTTTCTTTTTCTTTTTCTTTTTTTCTTTTCTTTTATCCTTTCTTTTCTCATATGCATGCTTTATTAATGTACTTAACTCAGCACTTTTTTTTGTATTGTTGACAGTATTACAGATGTCTCCCATTTCCTCCCTTTTTGCCCCCCTCCACAGAACCTCTGCCCCACCCCATGCTTTCTCGACCTTATTGTCTATGTCCATGGGTAATCCATATATGTATATATGTTCATTGGCTAATCGCTTCCTGTTCCTTCCCACTCCCATCCCCACTGAAATCTGTTACTCTGTTTCATGTATCTATACCATGGTCCTATTTAACTCAATACTTTTTAAAGACCATCCCTTATTAATTATGTGTGTGTGTGTGTGTGTGTACATTTTATTTTTAGCATTCCAAATAAGTCCCTCAATTTTCCATCCATTAATTTTGTTTATAAAAGAGAAAGTCTAAATTTTATAAAGTAAAATTCAACAATTCTCACTTTAATTTTATTTTTTGCAAAAATATCAGTTTTATACAGTTAATGGTACAGAAGCTGCACTATGCATAACAGTAGAACATACTGTGCTGCCCTCCCTTAACCTGGATATGCCCATTTCAGTCCTCCAAAGGATGGAATAAACAGGACCCCTGTCTGGCAAGACCCGACTTATTGACAGGCCCCTCCCTGGGTGGGGCCAAGCCCTTAGAAGTCAAGACCAGGAGTGAAGGGCACCAATGCTTTCAGGGACCTACTCTTACTACAACTAAGTATGTGTGTATGGAGAATGGGGGAAAAACCCACTATAGATAATTTCTAAATAAGACTCTAGAGCCTGTAATTTGGGAATTTAGTTTAAGAAATAATTCCTCACTAGTACATCAGAAAGATACCTTGCTATATTATATGCTACTAATTTTTAGTATTGTCTTTTTCATTCAGGACTTTATTCTCTTGTGAATAAACCTTTGTTTTTTTCATTTAAAAATGGTTTAGATATTTGTAATTATTTATTATACCACTTAATATAAAAATAAGTTTATTAATTTTCTCCAAAAATCCACCTGAAATTTCATTAGAAATTTACTGAATTTATAGAATAATTTAAACGTACATGTTTTTATAATAATAACCCCTCCCATAAACTCCAATTAATCAAAAATACTTTTGTAATTTTAATAGTTTCTAGGATTTCTCTGTAGGAATTATTGTATATTCTTTCTTTTGCTAATGTTTAGCTATTTTATAGATTTTGTTGCCATTATAAATGGTGTCATTTTATTTTATTTATTTGTTTCTTATATGAAAAATAATTGGCTCAGTTGGTTGGGCTTTGTCCTGTACATCAAAAGGTTGTTGGTTTGATTCCCAGTCAGGGCACATGCAGGGTTTCTGGCTCTATCCCCTGTGTGAGGTGTGCAGGAGGCAGTCAATTGATGTTCCACTGTCACAATGATGTCTCTCTCTCTCTCTCTCTCCCTCTCCTTCCCATGGTTGAAAGCAGTATGGAGTTACCTCAAAAAATTAAAAATGGCCCTGGCCAGATAGCTCAGTTGGTTAAAACATCATCTTCATACACCAAGATTGTGGGTTCGATCCCCATTCAGAGCACATATAAGGACCAACCAATGAATGCATAAATGAGTAGGATGACAAATAGATGTCTCTCTCTCTTTCCTTCTTCTTTCTCTCTAAAAATCAATAAATAAAAACATTTTAAAAAGAAATGTTACTTAAAAACATCAAAAATGGAGCTGCCTTATGACCTAGCAATTCCACTTCTGGGAATATATCCGAAGAAACCCGAAACACTAATTCAGTAGAATATATACACCCTTATATTTATTGCAGCATTATTTACAGTAGCCAAGATTCGGAAGCAGCCCAAGTGTGCATCAGTAAATGAGTGGATAAAAAATCTGTGGTACATTTACACAGTGAATACTACTCTGCTGTAGAAAGGGAGGAAATCTTATCCTTTGCAATAGCATGGATGCACCTAGAGAGCATTTTGCTAAGTGAAATAAGCCAGTCAGAGAAAGGCAAGTACCATATGATTTCTCTCATATATGGAATCTAATGAACAAAATAAACTAACACAAAATAGAAACAGACTCATAGATAAAGAGAACAGACAGTTCTCACAGGGAAGGGTGTTTGGGGCACTGGTGAAAATGGTGAAGGGATTAAGAGAAAAAAAACCTCATAGACACAGAAAACAGTATAATGATTACCAAAGGGAAAAGGGGTGAAAGGAGTTAGAAAAGGCTATAGGGGTATAAATGGTGATAGAAGGAGACTTGACTTGGAGTGGTGAACACTCAATACAGTATACAAATGATGTGCTGTAGAATTGTACGACTGAAAGCTATATAATTTTATTAACCAATGCCACCCCAATAAATTCAATAAAAAATAAAAAAAAGTACATACATCTAAAAGTGTAACCCAAAACTAAAAAAATAGTTTATTGGCATTTTTAAGCAAGATAAGAAGTGAGATGAAGAGTTACACATCTCTCTATAAATTATGAATCTGATTATGATATTTAAATAATTACCTTTCAGGATAATTCTGCTGATCGTAATAAGTTGGTTTGCTTAATGAAACAAGTTTGATAGCAATTAATATATATCTCGCAACTGATCAAGATGATTTTTATTTCTCTATAAAACATTGTACATACTCTTGAACTTGTAACAGGTGATTAGAGCAATACTTATATGCTATAATTATTTTTGTATGTGCTACATACTTGAAGAAAAAAGAAATTTTAGCTCAGAATTTTTTTCATTCTTTTTACTTTGAACTGTGTCTTAAGATTTTAGTTAGAAATTACTTTTAAATAACTGCACAGGTGTGGAATGTGAAGCTTAAAACATAGAATGACCACAGCTAATTAGTGTGAAAACTGAAAGTATGAATCAAATTTTCTAACTCCTATACTTTCAACACACTAACCTCCCAACGGCATATTCAACTCCTTCCTTCTGATAAAATTGATTGTCCAATCATCATTGCAGCTGACGTTAAAAGGGCTTAGATTAAGCTGACTACAAATTAAATATTTGAAATAATCTTGAAATATTAAGTTGGTTAAATGCCATGTCAGAGATATAAATTAGGGCATTTCATAAACTGTTGAGACATAGAAATAGTTAAGTCATCTTGTTCATTCCACTCTTTTCAGAAAATATCTAAAACATTCAGTCAATTCAGGAGTAGATGTTATTCTGTGTAAATTGTCTAACACCACACTGGGGCTTCTGCATACACTCAGGAGTTTAAGAACAAGGCAAAAGGGATGCCTGGTCCAGGAATTATTTATACTTTTGGCCTTCACCCATTAGTAGTATGTACAACCAGCAACTGAATGAATTCATGTTTTTGTTGTTATACTTGAGTAGATCAAGTTTACAACTTTATTCAAGAAATCAGGAGGTAATGCAGATACAATTGACGGTTTATCTGAAAGCTAACCAAAAGACACACTAAAATAATTTAGGCACTATTTTCTTCTCAGCAATATAAAACTAAAACTTCATAGTTTTAAAGTTATCCTGCAATTTTCTCTTTTTTAAGCTTAATTTCTAAAATTGACATAAGAATTTAACCCTTTTGATAATTTAGTTTTCTGTTGACAGCTAGTAAGGGCCTATCACAGATTTTTTTACATTTGTGTTGAAAGTGACTTGCAAAAATAAATTAATAAAAATTTCTGGTTTTTCCCTGGCCAGTGTGGCTCAGTTGGTTGAAACGTTTTCTCATGCACCAAAGGGTCATGGGTTAGATTCCTGGTCAAGGCACCAACCCAGGTTGTGGGTTGAGTCCCCTGTCGGGGAGCATACAGGAGGCAACTAATCGATGTTTCTCTCTCACATCAATGTTTCTCTGTCTGTCCGTCTCCTTTCTTCTCTCTCTAATACCAATTTAAAAAAACACACAAACCACCATATCCTAGTGTGAGGATCAAAAAAATTGCTGGTTTTACTCAGAGTTCTATGCCATTAAAATGAGAAGAAAATACTGTCAAAAACATGAAATTCATGAAACATCTGGTACTGCTTCCACTCAAGGTCAAATAATGGGCATTTCCTCTTGCATAAAATTATTTATTTCTATCTTTTCAGCATAACAAAAGTTTTTACAAGTGCATTAGAATTTTATTCATTATTTAGCTAAAACCAAAAATGAAAATGGCCCAGGTGGGTGACATACTTTACAAAATTTATACATAGCATTGCATTGTCTTTTCATTTTGAATGAACAAAATATAATACGTCTTCCTAAGGGCATATTAAGACAATATTGTATTGATAGTTGATTAATTCATTCTTAAATAGCTTGGCCATCAAATACTTTGTTTTTATATTCATCTTTAGTTCTTTAATATTGGAGATGAAAATATTTTATTCCCTTTTTTAAATTAAATTATTGGGGTCGCACTGGTTAATAAGATCATAGAAGTTTCAAGTATACAATTCTATGATAATACATGATCTGTATATTGCACTGTGTGCTCACCACTCAAAATCAAATCATCTTCCATCATGGTATATTTGGCATCCTATACCCGTTACTATCCCCGACCCCCTTCCCTCTGATAACCACCATACTGTTGTCTGTGTCTATTAATTTTAAAACATAATATATGGGTGTTTGTAGAAGTTAGAATTTAAACACGTACGTCTACTTTTTTAAACATTACACTAAATCAAAATATTAATTAGTAAATAAAAAGATTAGAATTGCTGTTGTTTGTTGAATGATAACTGCTTAATTCTGAAAGTGTATCTAAGAAACATTTGTAAACTAATGGACTGTTAGGTATTTTAATGATTAAACCATTTTCATTGCTAGTATTTTTAAAGCTTTCCTTATTTTTTTGTGATGCATGCAGTACTATTAATGAAATACTGCATTCTGTTGGCTCTAAAGCACAGAATACATAAAATGGTTTATTAATAGCAGCGAGAATGAATAAACTGTAACACCTGGACACACTCTATTTGTTTAATTAAAACCTGTTATTTAATTTATTTGATCTGTAAAATATATTTATGTTAAAAACCATCTTAAACACTCATGTTGTTACCACTATATTATAGTGTTATTTCCTAGGAAGCATGCTTTGACACTTGTGTGTGATCGAAAAAACCAAAACAATATAATCAAGTGAACATATGGGTAAAAGAATAAACTTAAGGAAGATACCTAGATATTTTCCCAACCTTTCTGCTTTAGTTGATATGTGAGTACCAAGAAATCATTGACTTAAAACAAATTGTTCTTTAAAAAACTTCTCTATTTGACTATATCAAGGATATATAAGACACAAGCTGATTTTTGCTTATAATATTATTTTGGATTCCAAATAATTTTTTATTCAAATAATTTTATTTTTATATTTTACATGATTTTTTTAGCTTTTCAATTTAAATGGAAATTAGAGTTATGACTCTATGACTTTCATTTTAAAGGTCCCATAATGCTATATAGCTGCAAACACACACACACACACACACACACCCTCCTTAGAAAAGGTTAAGCTTTCAAAAATCATGTCCTTTAAACTAAATATGATTTTTTATACTGATGAATAACTTAAAGAAAACTAAACTAACTTGAATATCATCATGCCCTTCAGATTTCACTTATTTTTTTAAATTGTTCAATATTTATTTAATTATTTTTGTCAGTAACTATAATACCTTGTCATTTAAGGAAAACTAATAACACATCCCAAAAAAAGGGTCATTGGGGAACTCTCATACTGATTTGGTTATGGTAATTAATGTCAGGTATTCTAATAATTGAATAGGAGACTACCCCACATCAGTTATTTGATATTTCATTAAGAAATGTTTATTGAGGAACACACTTAACTGCAGGTGAGCCTGATGTGCTGGAAAGTCACACTCCTATACTTAACACTAAACAATAATGTAAGAAATAAAAGGTTCAGAGTCCCCCTACAGTTCTCCATTCTATGTCAGGTATAGACAACATCTCAATTCCTGTGATTTTCTAATGTCTGAGTTTTTCTCTTTCTTCCTTTTCTGTTTTTTTTTTTTTTTTTTTTCCTTTCATTACTATTTTGATCCCCTCCCTAAGAGAGGATGAACAGGAGAGAAATAGATGTAGGGAGAGGGATATTTGCTGTATTTTGTTTCAAAGAAGTGACTCCAAGTGTTACAAAAGGCAGCATGAATTCAAATAACATTTTAATATCAGCCCAAAACATGTTCTGGTTGACTATAAGGTCAAATTTGCATCAGGAACCAACTATGTCATAAAGATCATGCCTACATAACTGGGTATGAACTATGAGAACCGCTAGTATTTATTTCTGGAAATACTATATTTATCACACTAACTTTGCTGTGGTGATTTAATTAGAAAAATCTTAAGCTAAGATGACAGTTGGCCTTGACAAAAATGGCAACTGCACAGTAGATACAAGAATTTGTTATTTTAATGATATTAACATATTAAAAAACAAAAATATACAGAACTATATATACATTAAAATATACAGAATATATATATGTAAAATATACAGAATATATACTATATATGTATATTAGATACATATATTTATATATATTCTTAATAATAGTAATAGTTTGAGTTATTTTAGTCATTTTTAATTTACACTGTTTTTGTACTGGTTTCTGTCAAATCTACTCCTGAGGGCTTCTCATCATTGTCCAGTATCTGCCACATTTAATGGAGTATAGTAAGGAGGACATAAAAATTCAAACTTTTTGTCATTTTTCAAAAAATGTAAATGTGCATTTTTCCCCCTAGAGCCTCCAGTTCTTTTTTTGTCTCCTATCTAGAAAGTAGCTTGATATCTTCTGTTAAAATGTTATATTCATGGCAATTTCTTTATCTTTGTCTTGATGGATGTATATGATTTTTACACTCATTTTTTGAGCTTCAGTAATATTCTAGATGCTCTGATTTTAGCAGTTTTTCATAATTGAGCATTTCTGTATAAAACATCTAAAATAACATGACATTATGAAAATATTCTTAGTTGATGTTTAGAGTAAGCTGTGACCGAAAAGCAGCAAAGGAAGTTTGACAATATTAATTTCCCGAGTCAATATTTATGAATTTTAAACAGGTATCACTGAAAAGTCAGACCCGAGCTTGTACATAACAGTACTCTCGTGCTGCTCTACCAAATGCAAACCGGTTTTCCTCCAGTCCCTTGATCTACTCTATGCCTTGGCTGCAAACATAGAGAACGATTTATAATTGTTATGGACAGCAAACAAAGCGTGAGTGTAGTTTGTCTTTTTTTCCCTAGAAAATCATTATTTTCAGTCTTCCTCAGTTTGTATTCAGTTTTCTTAAAATATCAGGCATCGTGTGTTTTATAAAACTATTGTGAATGAAAAAGTGCCTTGACAAATGGCTAATAATGCTTAAGAAAAAATAATTCATGAATATGAGCAGTATAATTTATCTTCCAGTCATGCTAACCAACCTAAAATGCCCAGTGTGTTTGGGACAGGGGAGGGAGGGGCAGAGCTACTTATGGCTCCTCAGCCAACTCAAGTAAAGTGTGTTTGTGTCCTGGGCATTTTTCTACCACAGCCTATATAAAAAGACACAAGAAGGTGCACTCTGGAGTCAGATGATCAGAATTAAAGGCCAGTTATACCACTTATTTGTGTTACGACCTCAAGTGGGTTATTTCACCTCTCTGGCCTTACTTCCTTTTTAGTTAAATAATTAACTTTTGGTTAAGGTGACATTGGTTAATAATATTTTATGAATTTCTGGTGTAGAACATTGTAATTCAATGTCTGTATACTCTATTATATTTTCCCACCAAAAGTCTAATTTCCATGTATTACCATATATGTGACTCCCTGTACCCATTTCACCTTCCTGCCACACCCTTTCCCCTGTGGTCACCACCATTCTGTTGTCTGTATCTGAGTTGGTTTTTGTTGTTTCATCATTTTTTTGTTTGTTTTATATTCCACATATGAGTAAAATCAGTTTTTTTCCTTTTTCATCTTATTTCACTCAGCATAATAGCCTCAATATGCATACATGTTGTTGCAAATGGTAGTATTTCATCTTTTATATGGCTGAGTAGTATTCCATTGTGTGTGTGTGTGTGTGTGTGTGTGTGTGTGTGTATACACACCACATATTCTTTGTCCATTTATCAATTAATGGGCACTTAAACTATTTCCATATTTCCACGTATTCTTGAGTTTTTTCCAGCCTTCTTTTTGTAGCTGATTTCTAGTTTCATACTATTGTGATAGGAAAAAATGCTTGATGAAATTTCAATCTTGTTAAAATTTTTGAGATGTGTTTTGTGTCCCAACACATGGCCTATCCTTGAGAATGCTCCATGTGCACTTGACAATGATGTGTATTCTGTCTCTTTTGGATGACAGTCTCTACAAATACCTATTAAGTTCATCTGGTCTAATGTGTCACTTGAGGCCAATGTTTTCTTTCTGATTTTCTATCTGGATGTTCTACCCATTTATTTAAGTGGGGTGCTAAAGTCTCTTACCATTACTGTTTTATTTTCTATTTCTACCTTTAAGTTTGTTAATTGCTTTGCATATTTTGGTGCTCTTAAATTGGGTGCATATATATTCATCAATGTTATGTCTTCTTGATGGATGATCTCCTTTATAATCATAAAATGTCCTCCTTTGTCTTTTGTTGCCTTTTTTGTCTTGAAGTCTAATTTGTTTGATATAAATATGGCTACACACACTTTTATCTGTATACATTTGCTTGTATCATCTTCCATTCCTTCACACTGTCTTTGGAGCTGAGATGAATCTCCTGAAGTCAATGTATACTAGGTCTTGTTTTTTAATCCATCCAGCAACACTGTGCTTTTTGTTTGGGGAATTAAGTTTATTTACATACAGAATAATTATAATTTAGTACTTTGCTACTGCCATTTTCTCTTTTGTTTTCTGATTGCTCTGTATCTCCAATGTTTATTTTCATTTGTTTTTCTGTATGATATTTTAATGTAGTGTAGAATATGTCTCATGGACAAAATAGTCTTTTTTACTTCTGATAGCATCATTTACTATACAAATGCTATCTTTTTCTTCCTTCCCTTTTATGATTTTTGTCATGTTATTTCTTTTTATGTTGTGCATTCATTACAAAATTGAAGTTGCAGTAGTTATTTTAATGCTTATTTCCCTTTAATCTTTATGCTATAATACTATTCAGAAATAGTTTCATTTTCTGATTCTCTCTGTCTGTTTGTCATCTTACTCAGAGTTTTGCATACTTTTATCTTTTTGTTTCAACTAGAAGAGTTCCTTTAATTATTTTTTGTGATAGGGGTCTTGTGATGATAAACTCCCTCAGATTTTATTTGTCTGGGAAAACACTTATTTCTCCTTAACATCTGAAAGGATGGCTTTTCTAGATACATTATTCTTGGTTGGTAGTTTCAGTCTTTCTATATATTAAATACATATCATTACAGTCTCTCCTGGCTAGTAGAGATTCTATAAGAAATCTGATGATAACCTGATGGAGTTTTCTTTGTAAGTTACTATTTTTTTTCCATCTGCCTTGTGAATTCTTTATTTTTATTGGGGTGACATTGTTTAACAAAACCATACAAGTTTCAAGTGTACAGCTAGACAAAACATCATCTGCATACTGCATCATGTGCCCATCACCCAAAGTAAAGTCTTTTTTCATCCTCTGCCCTCTTCCACTCCCCCCCACCCTCCTTCTGCCTCTGGCTATCACCATACTGTTCACTTTTGACAGTGCTAATATAATGTGTCTTTTAGTTTTGAGATAATTACATGTTCTCATAGCTTCTTCTACTTGAATGTCTAGTTCCTTCCCTAAGTTTGGAAAGTTCTCATCAATTATTTATTTGAATAATCTCTCCGTTCCTTTTTCCCTTCTTCTCTTTCTAGGATACCCACTATCCTTATATAGCTCTTTCTAATTGAGTCAGATGATAGTTCTCATCGTGTTCTTTTATTTATTTTTTTAATATTTTTTTCTGTTCTTTCACCTGAATCATTTCTAGATTTCTATTTCCAAGCTCATTAATTCTCTCTTCCATGTGGTCTGGTCTATATGCAATGGTTTCTAATGCATTCATCATCTCATTTATTGAGTTCTTCAGCTCCAAAATGTCTGTGTTGTGTGTTTTTTTTAGTATAATTTCAATATCTTGGGTAAAGTACTCTTTCTGTTCATTAGTTTTATTCTTGAGTTTATTGAACTGCCTTTCAGAGTTTTCTTGAATCTCATTGAATTTATTCATAATTTCTACTTTGCATTCTCTATCACTTAGATCACAATATTCTTTGAGTTTGATTTTAAAAGAATTGATATTTTCTTATGAGTTTTCATGTTACCTTGGTCGTTCATGATGCTGGGCTGGTTATTTCTCTTCTGGCGATTGGAAGTACACCTTTTTTATTATGGTATCATTTTGATTTAACATTTCAGCAGGTTGATAAATAGGGAGATTTATTTTGTTTTCTGTTATATGGTGCTTAGCACAAGTTTTTGTTTTCCCTTACCTTCAACACTTGTCTCCAGGATCATGGGGGGCATCACTATGGTTGTTCAAGGTGTCACCTGGATGACTGGGATGATGAGTGCTCCATCTTTGTCTGAGTCACCTGGGTTGGGGCATAGCCACCATGGTGAGGGGATGTGATAGTTGGGGAAGAGATATGTTTGCAAGCCTGCAGAACTGACTGCTACCTGGTTTTCTGTGGCTTCCCTGGGAAGCCATAGTTATGTCTCTGTTGTTGATATCAGGCTTCACAGCAATTGGAGGAGAAAGTCAGATTTTGGGATGCCAATACTGCTTCTGTCCCTGTTATCCTTCACCTGCCATTATATGGGGGCTGCACTCTAAGTCCTCCATTGTTAATGCATTTTTGGGGCCGCAGGTTCAGCCACAGTGGCTGAGGAACTATGTCTGGGTGCACTGTCTCTGTTCTTCATCTTATCATGCCTTCTCTATGTGTTTTAACATACTCACCTTCATTGATGAGCATTGATGTTTGGATCTCCCAGGACCCTACGGTGTTGAGCTGAGAAATCTTTTTGGGTTATAGATATCCAATTAGTTGTAGATCCATGAGGCGATACAAAGGAACCATTTCCCTCTACCTTTATGGTCAGTAGGTCTTTTCCTCTGGTTTTTAAAATGAGGAAAGTATGTGCATCTATCACATATGGCTTTGTGGAAGATTAACTGAAGCAATAAATATAAAGTCACTTGGACAGTGTTTCACATGTAAGTGTTCAGTAAATATTAACATTTACGAACAATTTTTTGTCATAACTTATTCATCATATGGAATAAGTATACTAGAGTTTCTTATAAGTAGATGATAAAAAGTGCCTTCTAATTAGCCATTGCTTAATCATTCAGTTAATTATTTTATAATAAGTATAAGTCATTGTTATTTTTACCAATTCATTTATTTAATTTCTCATTTGAGGATATTTCCACATATATTCATAATCTAGTCAGTTACAAAAATCCTTCTTACATTTGCTAAAGTGGATATCTAAAATGATAATGTTTAGTAGATAACATTTTCTAGTAACCCAAGCAGGGAATTGAATATGAGGAATTTAAGGACCCATTTTAATATATCATTGTGTTATTTGGATCATGATGAAATCAAACTAATAAAATATATCATCTAATATAATACAAAATTTTAAGTCCTTGTTGGATGTTCTACAAGCACATTGTGGGATATGAATGCAATGAATGTTTTAAAATGAATAGGTTTATTTTTTCTTTACAGGAACAGAGAGTAAATATTTGAGGCTTTTCAGGCCAGACAGTTTCTGTAGCAACTACTCAACTCTGATTTCAGTGTAAAAACAGCCATATATAATATATAAATGAATGAGTGTTACATTTTCCAATAAGACCATATTTATGGACATTGATTTTTGGAATTTCAGATAATTTTAATTTCTCTTTTTTTTATTTTGTTAGCCATTTAAAAATTTAAAGTCCATTTTTAGCTCACAAACCATACAAAACAGATGACTGGCTGGATTTGGCCCATGGACCATAGTTTGTCAAACCTTGTCCTAGAAGCACTTTGTGAAACATAAAAGGAATATTTTCTCCAACAGACAACCATAAAAATTCTGTCATGTTGACAGCTTTAGCTGATATACTTTGAGCTCTCGGCCTTCCCAATAGCTGAGGAGTCTTGCTCATTTTTCAGAGGTGCTTTGATTTGACATTCTATTTAAAATCAATTTTGCATGTCAAAGTGCTCTCAATACTTTTAAAGAAACTAAAATAATTCTGACTGCATGTGTTTTACACTGATACAAAATAGTAAATGAAAGTCAAGAAAATGTATTACTGTAGATTTTTCTCATGCCTGGAAAACAAAAATCACATGAAACCCCTCCCACCGAAGAAAACCCCTTCTCCTTTATTCATATGTTGAAAAAATATTTAGAATGCATAATATACCCATAGTAGCTTTACAGAGAGAATGATGTATAAAACAACTGCTTTCCAGTTGCTTACATTGTAGTATAGGAAGTAAAATATGTATGTAAGTAATTATAATGCAAGATGGAATGTAATAAGTGGTATAATAGTAGTATATTGAATAAACTGTAATGCTATTAATATTTTGTGAATTAGAGAAAAAAAATTGTTGAACTTCTGGTAAAGATGGTGGCGTAAGTTAATGTGATACCTGCTTCCTTACACTACCACGTCTAAATTACAACTAAACATCCCTGACCGGTTTGGCTCAGTAGTTAGAGAGTCATCTTGTGGACTGAAGGTTCTCCGGTTCGATTCCAGCCAAGGGCACATACTTCGGTTTCAGGCTTGATCCCTGGCCCCAGGCAGGGTGCATTTGGGAGGCAGCCAAGCAATGTGTCTCTTTCACATCTATATTTCTCTCTCTCTCTCTGTCCCTCCCTTCCACTCTCTCTGAAAAACAATGGAAAAAAATATGCTCAGTGAGGATTAAAAAAAAAAATTACAACTAAGCTTCAGAACAACCATCGTTCAAAACAGCTTGAAATAGAACTGAATGGAAGTCCTACAACTAAGTAATGAAAGAAGCAGCCACATCAAGACTGGTGGGAGGGCTGATCCCATACTCACATGTGTTGGATAAAAATCATGAAGGATATATAGGCTGTGGAAGTCTTCCCTGAGGCACGAGGGTTCCCAGTCCCACACCAGCCCCCCCACTCAGGGTTCCAGTGCCAGGAAAAGTCTCCATAGCTTCTGGCTGTAAAAACCAGTGTGGATTGAGGCCGAGGGAAGCTGAGGCTGCTGGAGTTCCAGACATTTCTTTTTAAAGGGCCCAGGCACGGACTTACTTGGACTCATTCCCTCTGAGCTCTAGCACAGAAGCAGCAGCTTGAAAGGCACCAGTGATATATGGGGAGAAATTGAATTGTTTGGCATCAGGGAGAGAGTTGGGGGTCAGCTTTCTCCCAGAAAGCAGTTCTGGCAGAAGCCGTTGTTCTTTGATGAGCCCTTCCTCCACAGAGTCAGCATTAAGGCACCATATCTGAGACTCCATCAACCTGGATCACACTGTTTGCCCTACCCCGGTGATTCCAAGACTCTGCCCCACCTAACTTTCAGGCCCACCTAAGCTGTTTCCAGTGACTTTACCATAAGAATGGCCTGTCTTGGCTCATGCTTCAGATTTTCCTATAATCCCTCAAATAAGCAGCATCTGGCCTCAGCTAGCCCCATACCTCTAGCTAAGCAGCTCCAGACCCAACACTAACAACAGACAGGCTTGGTTCACAGCTTGGCCTCGCCTGAGCACCTCCAAACCCAGCACAAGAAGCAGCCATCCTCAGATCACTTTGTAGCTTATGCCTGGTGGCCCCAGACAGAACACAAGCAGTGGCTGACTTTGGCCTGCACCTTCCAGGAGGCCTCAGAGCCAGCTCACCCAATGGATAGCTTCAGACCACATTGAAGTACCACCACTCAACCACCTCCACAAGTGACACACTCAAGGGGTGAATTCAGTGGATAACAGAGCACTGCTGAAGTAAGTCTTGTTCTGTGTGGTGAGGCCCTGCACAGCTGATCCTCCAAGTTGGTTGGAGGTTAGTGGTCAGTGGTCACAGTCAGTCCTTTAAGTTGATCAGTTTGAATAAATCCCTCCCATTGATATGCCAGCAACAATCAAGACTCAACTACAACAGAAGGATATACAGCTCACATGGGGTGCACACTTCGAGTGCCCAGTTGGGGCGATCAGGGAGGCTGTGTGACTGGACCCTACAGGACACCTACTACATTGGGCCATGCTACCAAGCCTAGGAGATGTAGCAGCTCTACCTAATACATAGAAACTAACACAGGAATGTAGCCAAAATGAGGAGACAAAGAAAGGTGGCCCAAATGAAAGAACAGAACAAAACTCCAGAAAAAGAACAAAACAAAATGGAGACAAGCAATCAAGTAGATGCAGAGTTCAAAACACTGGTTATAAGGATGCTCAAGGAACTTAGTGAGGACCTCAACATCATAAAAAAGAACCAGTCAGAAATGAAGGATACACTAACTGAAATAAAGAATAATTTACAGGGAACCAACAGTAGAGTAGGTGAAGCCAAGAATCAAATCATTGATAGGGAATATAAGGAAGAAAAATCACCCAATCAGAAGAGCAAAAAGAAAGACGAATCCAAAAAAAAATGAGGATAGTGTAAAGAGCCTCTGGGAGAGCTTAAAGTGTACCAATATTTACATCAAGGGGGAGCAGGAATTGGAAGCCTATTTGAAAACAATGAATTACAGAAAACTTTCCTAACTTGGTGAAGGAAGCAGATATAGAAGTCCAGGAAGCACAGAGTCCCAAACAAGAGGAACCCAAAGAGGTACACACCAGGACACATTATAATTAAAATACAAAAGCTTACAAACAGAGAATGTTAAAAGCAGCAAGAGAAAAGCAATTAGTCACCCACAAGGGAGCTCCCATAAGACTGTCTATTGATTTCTCAAAAGAAACTTTGCAGGCTAGAGGGAGTAGCAAGAAATATTCAAAGTGATGAAAAGCAAGGGCCTACAACCAAGATTACTCTACCCAGCAAAGATCATTTAGAATCCAGGAACATATAAAGAGCTTACCAGACCAAAAAAAAAAAAACAAAAAAACCCCAAAAAACTAGAGTTCATCACCACCAAACCAGTATTATATGACATGTTAAAGGGCCTTCTATAAGAAGATCAAAATATGAACAATAAAATGGCAGTAGATCCATATCTTATAAACAATGGAATCTACAAACAAAATAAACAAGCAGAACAGAGAGAACATTTTGTTGGTTGCCAGATTTGGGGGAGGGTTGAAGGAATGGGTGAAAAAGGTGAAAGGATTAAGATGTACAAATTGGTTGTTACAGAATAGTCATGGGGATGTAAAGACCAGCATAGGGAATATAGTCAATAATATTCTAATAACTAGGCATGGTGTTGGATGGGTGTGGGATTTACTGGGGGTGATCATTTATTAAGTCATGTGATGTTTGGTCACTGAGGTGTACACCTGAAACTAATATAATGATGTATGTCAAATGGAATTGAAAATTTTAAAATTATTAAAAAATAAAAATAAAAAGAATGTTTACAAAAATTGTCCCCTTAGTATTAAAAAAAAACCAGTACTCTTTGTCCCAATATGTCTACTACTGATATATGTATTTGTGTGAGTGAGACATGTTTATTCCTTTGGGTAATAATTGTGTGCCTCCTGCTTTCATAAAAAGCTAGCTATTTCTCTATGCCAGGGCATTATTTATGTTAAGGTAAGGTCCAGATACCTAAAGGGAGTGTTGCTGATCAGCATTTGCTTTTAGAGCCCAGTGACAATATTCTTTCATTCTTGTTTCTGGACTTCTCATAGTAGCCCTTAAGGTAAAAAAAAGTGTAATTTGAAGAATACTAAAAATCACCTCATGGCCCAAATATTTTAGCCTTATCCATCTAGCTAATTTTCACATTTATTTTTGGAAATTACTTCATTGCCCTCTGTTAAATTGTAAGTAGCCTTAGATTCTAGATTATTGGTTTTAGTTAGGATGTTTATTTGCAGGTCTCTGATTCTGTTTTGTATATGTTGTTATGTTAATTTTACCATAATGCAAATAAGATTATGATGTTTCAGAATAGATTCTTAAATTTATCACATTTCATCTACTGCTTAAATTACTAGAATATGCTTTCAAATTTATTTAGTTGTAATTTATGGACAATCAAATTACACAGATGATACATATATTCATAGAATTATTCTAACAGGAAGTTTTTCATAGTCACATCATCAAAGTAAGACCAATTGGGTTTTTGATCAAAGCCCATGTAAATTTTATATAATACTACTGTTAATGTAGTGTTCATTTGTTCAAAAGGAAGCCTTTATTTACATTGAAAAGTACAGGGCAAAAATCACCATGTGAAAAGACAACCTAAGTAATGGGAAAATGTTTGCAAACCATATATCTAATGAGCAGTTAATATAAAAAATATATAAATTGCCCAGCCAGGTGTGGTTCAGTGGTTGAGCGTAGACCTAGGATCCAGGCAATCGGGGCTCTATTCCTGGTCAGGGCACATGCCCAGGTTGTGGGCTCAATCAATGACTCTCTCATCATTGATGTTTCTATCTCTCTCCCTCTTCTTTTCTCTCTCTGAAATCAATAAAGATATAAAAATATAAAGATATAAATAATACAACACAATAGCAAAGTAATAATAATCTGAATAAAAACTGGGTAGAAGATTTAGACATTTTTCTAAAGAAGACATGCAAATGGCCAACAGATACATGAAAAGATGCTCAACATCACTAATCATCAGGGAAATGAAAACAACATCGTGATGAGATATGACCTCACACTTATTAGAATGGCTATTATACAAAATACAAGAGCTATCTAGTGTTGACAAGGGTGTTGAGAAATGGGAACCCTTCTGCACTGCTGGTGGGAATGTAAAATTGTTCAACTGCTATGGAGTTCATAATAGATGTGTTCAATAAAATATTACATTTTATTTTTAATTTTAAAATTTTATTTTTGTTTAAAATATTACAGATGTCTCTTCTCCCCAATGACCCGTTCCACCCCATCCCATCCCCCTCCCCAGTTTCTCTCCCCACCATTGTCCGTGTCCTTGGGTTGTGCATATGTGCATATAAATTCTTTGGTTACTCTCTCCCTCTTCACCCACCTGCCCTCCATCCCTATTGTTTCCCTTAGTGGCTGTACTAGTTTATATTCCCACCAGTAATGAATGAAAGGTTCCTTTTTCTCCACAACTTCTCCAACACTTATTATTAATTGTTTTGTTGATAATAGCCATTGTAAAAGGTGTGAGGTGGCATCTCATTGTAGTTTTGATTAGAATTTCCCTAATAGCAAGTGAACTTGAGTATCTTTTCATATATCTTTTAGACATTTGTATGTCATTTTGGGAGAAGTGTTTGTTCAGGTCCTTGCCTATTGTTTAACTGGATTCTTTGTTTGATGTTGAGTTGTATGAATTTTTTATACATTTTGGATATTAACCCCTTGTCAGAGCCGTTGTTTGCAAATATTTTTTCCCTTAGACAGTTTCTTTTGTTGTTCTTACTTTGATATAGTACCATTCATTTATTTTTACCTTCACTTCCCTTATATTTGGGGTCAAATTCATAAGATCTTCTCTAATACCAAGGTCTAAAAGATTAGTACCTATGTTTTATTCTACGTAATTTATGGTTTCAGCTCTTAATATTTAGGTCTTTGATCTATTTTGAATTAATTTTGTTCATGAGGACAAGCTATAGTCCAGTTTCATTCTCTTTTTTAAGTTCACACTTCTGCCTCTCTGTTTATGTTTATTTATTTTATTTTTCCATCACTATTTGTACCCTTTATGACCTCTTCCACCTCCACCCACCTCCTTCCATCATATGACTTTTCAATTTTCCCAACACCATTTATTGAAGAAGCTTTCTTTTCTTCATTGCAAATTTTAGGCTTCTTTTTCAAAAATTAGTTGCCTATATATATGTGGATTATTTTCTGGGCTCTCAATTCTTTTGCATTGCTCTGTGTGTCTGTTTTTCTGCCAATATCATGCTTTTTGGTTTTTGTTGCTTTGTAGTATAATTTGAAGTCAGGTAGTGTGATATCTCACAGCTTTGTTTCTCTGTCTCAAACACTGATTGCCAGACAACCATGGCCACAACTCTGTGCTTTGTCCCTGCCCAGGTCACTGGACTCAGCTGCAGCTTGTACTTGCCACTCCTGCAGGAATGTTTACTAAATCTCTTTGCTTTTCCTGGCTGAAGATAGTCCCGGCCATAGCCCCATTTCTCCACTTTTTGGGCTGAGCTTTACATTGAGCTCTGGGTTGCAGGGCTGAGTTCATGGTTCCTTTGAGCTCTTCTCTCTTCTCACCTCCTCAGTTTTCATTCCAACTTGCCCAAGTTTAGATGTTTCACTGTGCAGATCTCTCAGACATGTTTGTGCATTGAACAGGGAATCCTTTGTTGAATTATAGCTGTTCAAATTGTTGAAACATCAAGAGGAGAGAACAAGAGGATATTATTCTAAATATTAATAGCAGTTATACTTTCATAGATGTTAATATGCTTTGGACTTAATGAAAACATTGTATGCTCTTGCTTTATATTATTCATATATATTTCCTTTCAAGTAACTATTTTGGTTTTTTAAATAGCATAACATCTTAAAGTAGAATCACATGTGATATATTATAATACTTATTTCACACAATGGGCTGCATCATTTCTTTAGAGTAAATTGTCCATTTATTATAGGTTTAGAATAATGGCTTAATTTGTGTCACTCAGAATCATAATAATATCTGTATGAATACAAATTTTTAAATATGTAATACAGCTATCATAGAAAAAGAAAACTTTAAGCTTATGATTTGTTTTTGAGATTTATTTCATATTTCCAAGATTCCAAATGTAATAAAGATTAAACTGTAATAATATTAAATTATGTGCATAAATTAATACATTCATCAGACATTTACTGAATGCCTCCATTTGCCAGGAAAAGCATATGGATCAAGCTTAAACAGCTCTCCAAAAGAGAGTCAAGTATAAAAATTTTATTTAAGCAATAAAGTTGTCCCCTAGATTTCAGAAAGCAAATTTTATACAGTCAAGCAAAAATATATAGAAATTAATTTTTTTGTGCAGCTTTACATTCCCTCAATAATAATACTGTATAATCTTTTCTATAATGAGTTTTGGGAACTTAAGCAGCACCATTAAAAGAATCTAAGGTTTTTATTTAATCTTTCATGGCTCACTTGAAAAATGGAATAGATGTCTGACAAAAAAAAAACACCAAAAATATTATGAAGCTACTTGAGAACAGAAATGCCTAAATATTGATTTATGCACACCTGGTTCTGGGCCTTTACAACATTTGAACTTTGGGCAAAGGCACACCCTGTAATATAACTGTATTCAGATTTTCAACTTCAAATTTGGAGGCATTTTTGAGGATCCGCAAGAATATGTTTACAGAGTATGTATATTTAAATTTATATTGCCAAATAACCTTTTAAAAAGTCTGTTAGAATTAACAATCTCACCAATTTATTAAGATAATGCCTTCTATTCTTTCACAAAGTAAAATTGTTACAGAATAGTTTTGTAGCAAAAGCAATCACAAAGCTTTCTTTTTCTGATGTCTATTTTACTGCTACTCAGAAAAACACAAGAATCTCAAATATTTTCTTTAAAATTAAATAAATTCAGACAGCAGTATTTTCTGTGATGTCAGCACAGGGGTGGATTAAGAAGCTCCAGACCCTCATTCTTCCATGGAAACATCAAGTAAACAACTACATACTGATTAAACTAGCTTTGTGGGAGCTCTGGAAACAAGCCACAGATATACAACAACCAAGCAAATGCCCAACCAAGAAAAAGACACATTCAAATCTGTAAGAAATTTCATAATATTTGTTTGCTCTTGTACCATCCCCTTCCCAGGGTAGCATGGCATATTTGTAGAAAAGCAACTTATCTTTTTTATTTTCTCTTCAAGACACAAGGGAAAAGACATAACTTGTTTGAAATATTTTCTGGTCTCATTGTGGGTTAGTCAAGAAACTGATTTCAGTACAGTAGCCCTCCTTATCAGTAGTTTTGCTTTCTATGGTTTCAGTCACCTGCAGTCAACTGCAGTCCAAAAATACTAAATGGAAAAATTCCCAAAATTAAATAGTTTTAAATTGCACACTATTCTGAGTAGTGTTTGAAATACCATGTCATTCCACTCCAGAACATGAATTGTCCCTTTGTCTTGTGAATCCACACTGTATATACTGCCTGCCCATTGGTCACTTAGTAGCCATTTCAGTTATCAGGTTGACTTTGTGGTATTGCAGTGCTTGTGACCAAGATACCCTTATTTTACTTAATAATGGCCTCAAAGCAAGAGTAATGTTGTTGGTAATTCAGATATGCCAAAGAGAAACCACATAGTGCTTTCTTTAAGTAAGAATGTGAAAATTCTCAACTTAATGAGGAAAGAACAAATGGTATGATAAGGTTGCTAAGATCTATGATAAGAACAAATCTTCTATCAATGAAGTTGTTTAAAAAGAATAAGGTCCTGTTAGTTTGCTATTGCATCTCAAAAAGCAAAAGTTAAGGCCACAGACAGTACATGATAACTACTAAGTTAAGATGAAAAATGCATTAAATTTGTGGGTTGAAGACATGAACAGAAAATGTGTTCCTATCATGGCAGGAAGCATTGATGCTATACAAAGAATTCAGCAAAAGACCCCCTGAAACAAGTGATAACAAGCCATTTACTGTAAGTAAGGAATGGTTATGCAGATTGATGAATAAATTTGACATTTTATCATCTCACATAATCACAAGAAAAAGAAGAAGAATGAGTACAGTACAATAAGATATTTTGAGAGAGAGAGAGTCTACATTCACATAACTTTTATTGCAGTTTACTGTTATAATTTACTATTATATTTTGTTTATCTCTTACTATGCCATATTTATAAATTAAATTTATTATAGGCATGCCTGTATAGGAAAAATAGTATATATAGGTTTTGGTACTATTCACAGTTTCTGGCATCCACTGTGGGTATTGGAATGTATCCCCTGACAATAAGGGAGGGGTGCCATTGTTTTACCTAACTTAGAGCTCGGATGAGAAAGACAGTATAATTTGTATCTCAAGTTGGAAGCCACAGAATTCAGTAGAAGGCACAAAAGCACATGAAAATTGCAAAGGGAATGCAGACCTATGAACACCTGGAGGCAAGAGATTATGGGTAAAAGAATACAATAGACTGTCTATGGTCCACAGAAGAAGTAGAAGTGAGATTTAAAGAAATCAAGACAGCCATGTATATGAGAGATAGCGGGGGAAGCATACATGTAAGCCCACAGAAGATGCATTCTCAGAAAAGGCCCGAGAAGACCTCACATCTTTCTGCTGAGCTTTTTATTCAAAGACTTTCTCCACACAGAACCATTATGGAGAAATTTTAAAAGGTGACTGTTTTTGTAACTGCCCAATTTTAACAAAAGATCAAGAAGCATACAAAGAAACTTGGAAATATGACTCTTTCAAAAGAAACAAATATCCAGAAACTGACCATAATGAATCATAAGATTCAGATGTTCTAGACAAAAATTGAAACAATTTTCTTTAATATCCTCAAACAACTAAAGGAGAAGACAGTAAAAGAACTAAATGAAATCAGAAAAGCAATATACAAACAAAATAAAATATCAACAGAGATAAAAATCATTTAAAATATTCTAGAGATGAAAAATACAATATTTAATTGAAAAATTCACTAGAAGTCTTCATCAGCAGACTCTAACTGGGAGAAGAAGAAATTCTGTGAACCTGAAGATAAGTTATGTGAAATCATCAAATCTGGGAAAATGAAAGAAAAAATAATGAAAAACAACAAATGGAGACTCAGAGACTTATAGGACATCATCAAACTGACCATTACATGCATAACTGAAATCCCAGAAGGAGAAAAGAGAAAAGGGATAGAGAACTTCTTTGAAAAAATAATGGTAGATAGCTCCCCAAATTTGAGAAACAATATAGGTTTGATATACAAGTATCTAAGTTGATGCCAAGAACTATAAACTCAAAGAGACCCACAGAAGACATACTGTCATTAAACTGTAGAAAGTAAAAGAAGAGTATCTTAAAAACAGCAAGAAAAAAGTGACATCACATACAAAATAAAATCAGTAAGATTATCAGTGAAATCTTGCAGAACAGAAAGCAGAGGAATGATATATTTAAAGTATTAAAAGAGAAAAAAAAAACAAAAACGATCCACTGAGAATTCTACATTTGGCAAAACTGTCTTTCAAAAAAGAGAAATAAATTAAGATATTCCCAGATAAACAAATACTGAGGTAGTTTATTGCCACTAAACCTGTTCAACAAGAAAAGTTAAAGGGAGCCCTTCAAGTTGAAATGAAAGGATGTTAGAGAGCAACTTTAAGCTAAACAAAAATATAAATTTCTCAGATAAAAGAAGATGCAGAAAAAATATTAAAAACAGTATATTATAATATTGGTTCATAACTCTACAATTTATTATTTTACAGGATTTAAAATTCAGCACCACAAAAATGATTATAAATCTATGGACAATGTGTTTATAATACATAAAACCATAATTTGAGATCTCAGTAACAAAAAGGGAGTGACATAGCTGTAAAAGAATACAGATTTTCTCTGTGGTTATAGTTATGTTGGTATCAGATTACAATAGGTTATGTTTTAGGATGTTATATGTAATCTTCATGGTAACCACAAAGAAAATGTCTATAGAATGTTTACAAATAGAAATGATTGGGGGATCAAAACATAAATAAAACTATGAACAAACCAGGATGTAAGACAATAATTGAGTAAATGAGGGACAAACAAAAACCTATTATGAGTCATGCAGAAAACAAAGAACATAATGGCAAATTTAAGTCCATCCCTGTCCTTAATCGCTTTAAATATAAATGGGTTAAACTCCCTAATCAAATGGCATGGATTGGCATAATAGATGTTTTTTTAAAGTTCAGACTATATGCTGTGTAGAAGAAACTCACTTCAGATTAGGAACATTCAAGGATGGAAAAAGACATTTCATGTAAATAGCAACCAAAAGAAAGCAAGGGTAGTTATATTGTATAAAAGATAATAGACTTTAAGTCAAAAACTGTTACAAAAGACAAAGGAAGTTATAGTGACAAAAAGGGTCAATCCAGCAATATGATATTATAATAATAAAGATAGAAACCACAAACACCAGGCCTCCTAAATATATAAAGAAAACACTGACAGAATTTAAGGGAGAATGAGGCAGATCTGCAATAGCATGAAGAGATGTCAATACCCTTATATCAATAATCCATAGAACAACAAGACATAACTTCAATAAGGAAATAGAGGATTTTAACAACACTATAGAATAATTAGACCTAATAGACATATACAGAACAGTCCACCAAGCAACAGGAAAATATATGTTTTCTCAAGTGCATGTGGAATATTCTTAAGGATAGACTACAAAACATCTTAATAAATTTTAATGTTTGAAATCATACAAAGTTATCTTTTGTGATCGCAATGGCATAAAAACAAAAATCAATAACAGACAGAATATTAGAAAATTCACAAACATGTGGAAATTACAGTACACTCTTAAACAACCAATAGGGCAAAGATGAAATCACAAGAGTAATTAGAAAATATCTCTAGCCAATGAAAAAATCTCAACAAACCAAAAATCATTTGATGCAACAAAATGGTGCTAAGAAGCTAATTGATAGCTGTGTTTACAATTAAAAAAAAAAGATATCAAATAAAAAACTAACTTCATTTCTTAAGTAACAAGCAAAAGAAGAACAAACTAATATAATTAGAAGGAAGAGAATAATAAACATTAACAGAGATAAATAAAATAAAGAGTAAAAAACAATAGAGAAAATCAATGAAACCAAGAGCTGGTTCTTCAAAAACATCAACAAAATTGGCAAACATATAGCTGCATTGACTAAGAAGAAAAGAGAGAAGACTCAAATAACTAAAAATCAGAAAATAAAAAATAAGACATTAGTATTGATTTACAGAAAAAAACACACACAATTTACTTGCTATGAACAATCATATGTCAACTTTTTAAGTGGTCAAAGTTTTAGAAACACACAACCTGACAAGAATAAATCGTGAAGGGCTATAACACAAGGAAAGGCCTTAACTGGACAGATACATGCAAAAAAATAAAATAAAATTAGACCACATTTTTATACCATATACAAGAATAAATACAGAATGGATTAAAAACTTAAATGTAAGACCCAAAACCACAACTCCTAGAAGAAATCATAGGCAGTAAATGCTCTGGCATTGCTCTAAGTAGATATATTTTTTTCTGATATATCTCCTCTGGCAAGAGAAACAAAAGAAAAAATAAACAAATGGGACTACATCAAAATTAAAATTTCTTGCACAGCAAAGAAAATCAATAAAACAGAAAGACTGCCTACTGAATGGGAGAACATATTCACAGATGATATATATGATAAAGGGTTAATATCCAAAATTTATAAAGAGCTCATACAACTCAATACCAAAAAAACTCAATCCAATTAAAAAATTGGCAAAAGATCTGGATAGACACTTCCCCAAAGAGGACATACTAATAGCCAACAGACATATGAAAAGGTGGCAATGTCACTAAACAGAGAAATGCAAACTAAAAACACAATGAGATATCACCTTACACCTGTCAGAATGGCTATCATCAATATATCAACAAATATCAAGTGTTGGGGAGGATGTGGAGAAAAGGGAAACCTCCTGCACTGTTGATGGAATTGCACATTGGTCCAGCTACTATGGAAAACAGTATGGAGATTATTCAAAAAATTAAAAATAAAACCTGTATTGCTATGAATTCCCCCTTATGACTGCTTTCTCTGTGTCCTATAGATTTTGTGTCTTTGTATTTTCATTTCTAATATCCTATTTCTTGATGAGACATAAGAGAGAGCTGCCTTAATTTCTGAAATCTAACATAATTATGTGTGGTTCATATTGATTTCAATCTTGATTATGTAAACTACTGCAGATTTCTAATAAATTTACTATGCTCAGATGAACACTTACTGAACTACCCAGTAATTTAAGACACTTTTTTGGTTGGAACTTCCCAAAATATCTATCTTTTGAATATGACCCTCTGCAATACATGATGGAATATATATGAGGATAACTAAGATAATTAGACATTGAATGTTTGATTGACCCAATAGGAGTCAAACTATTACTTGAGCAGAAGAAAGCTTAAGTGAATCATGTGAAACCTGAACACTTTCAAGTATATGATTGCAAGGAATTGTTCCATTCCAAAACAAATAAATAGGTGCATTTTGTAGCAAGCAATTTTTAAGAAAATTCATACCATGATACCATGATTATCCAAATAATATTGTGACTAAATATCCCAGAGTTTTTAAGGTTAAGGAGATTCAGAAATTAATTTTTTATTTGAATTAAAAAGACAAAAAGAATAATGTCACCCTGGATCAATTGTCTTAAAAAAAACAAACAGGAGGAGTTGTTGATGAAGGAACCCAAAACTAATCCTAACTTGTGCTTGGAAAACGATGCCTGGATTCAAGAAAGGTGACAAGCATAGGATTTAAACACTTTCACTCAACCAGCAAATATGTAAGCTTTCACTCATTGTAATTCTCTATGTGCTTATGTTAATATTTAAATCCACTATTGTGTGATGTTGAAAGGAAAAAATACATATTTCAATATTGTAAACTCAACAGTCATCATGTTGGTCTAAATAGTCAAAGGGTACAGACTTCCAGTTAGAAGATGAATAATTTAATTTCTTGAGTAGCCAATATACAGCACAGTGACTAGTAAAGAATACTGTATTGTATACTTGAAAATTGCTATGAGAGTGGAACTTATATTTTTTTACCACAGGTACACCAAATGGTAACCATGTGAGGTTGTGGGTATTTTAAGTAATCTGATTGTGGTAATCATGTCACACTATATAGGTATATGAAATCATGTTGTATACCGGAAACTTAAGCAATGTTGCTCGACCACAGAGGCTCAGTTGGTTGAGCTTCGTGCCATGCACCAAAAGGTTGCCAGTTCTATTCCCGGTCAGGGCACAATACCTGGGTTGTGGATTTGATCCAGGTCAAGGCATGTACAGAAGGCAACTGATGGATGTTTCTCTCTCTTTCTCTCTCTCCTTCTCCCCCCCTTTCCCCCTCTCTCTTTCTTCCTTCTTCTTTCTAAGCATGTCCTTGGGCAAAGATAAAATAAAAAAATCATTCACAATATTATGTGTTAATTATATATCACTAAAACTGTGAAAAGAATATAAAAGGTGGAAATATGCATATTTTCTTAATGGATTTGACATATTGTCAATAATGTTATGGATCTCTAAAGCTTAAGATTTTTTAAGAAATACTTCTGTTGGCCCGGCGGGGCGTGGCTCAGCGGTTAAGCGTCGACCTGGGATCCAGGCGATCGGGGTTCGATTCCCGGTCAGGGCACATGCCCAGGTTGTGGGCTCGATCAATGACTCTCATCATTGATGTTTCACTCTCTCTCTCCCTCTTCCTTCCTCTGTCTGAAATCAATAAAGATATATTTAAAAAAGAAAAACAAAAGAAAGAAATACTTCTGTTGTTTAATGAGTACAGCATGGAGAAGCATCAGGTCCTAATCAAATCTGAAACATTGTGAGTCCTGCCTACAGTATCATGCTTAATGTCATAATTATGATACCAATAAATATTAAAGATAAATGCTGGCATTTTGAAGTTTATGTTTGTGCATATCACAATTAATCTTAACCCTGCAGCTGAACCATACATATAATGGTTCCATTCCAGATATAAATACTAACCTTGACATTTTACTTTAATGGAAGGTTAAGCAGCAATCATAGTGAAATATTGAAAATTGAAGTGAAAAGTTTAGTTTACTTTAATCCAATATATTTCTTTTAGGAGTTGGTGTGCCTAAATTTCCACTGCACATTAGTACACTGACTAGGAGAATGAACTATATTCTCACTCTCATCTCCCTTTCAGATTGCATACTCAACATCCTGAAGAAATGAATCTCAGCATATCTGATGAGCAGTTCTATTCTGCAAATCATGCAGAGCAAACTCTCCATAAAATGGAGAACTACCTGAAAGAGAAACAGCTGTGTGATGTGCTACTCATTGCTGGACACCTCCGAATCCCAGCTCATCGGCAAGTATCCTTATGCAGACAGAATATTTGGTGACTATAGCAAATATAAGTGAGAAAGAATCAGTCCATTTATTACAAATTTGAACATTGAGGAAAATAGATTTTTATGATCCTATATTTAAAAACATTACCATATGTGATTCACTTCCCTGTGGGATATTTGGAAGACCCAAACTTTTGAGAAATTGATGAAGAAAAACAGCACAAATCCTCCAAAGAATATCAACTTATTATTTGCCTTTATAATTTCACTGCACTTTACTGAACTGTGAAAGCTTTATACAAGAAACAGTCTCACCAGTGTTAAAACTTACTGACTCCATTTCATGCTTTTCAATAATATTATGGACTGACTTAAGTTCCTATGAAACATTATTTTTTTCCAGGTTGGTTCTCAGTGCAGTGTCTGATTATTTTGCTGCAATGTTTACTAATGATGTGCTTGAAGCCAAACAAGAGGAGGTCAAGATGGAAGGAGTTGATCCTAATGCACTTAATTCCTTGGTGCAGTATGCTTACACAGGTAAGTGCTTCGCATACATTAACTCATTTAATACTTATAATAATTCTATATTATATAACCCACATTATTATTGTTATTATTATTCTACAAGAAAAAAATTAAGAATAGACCAGTTAAGTAACTTTCTTAAAGTAATATGGAGCAGAATCAGTATTTAAATTCAATACACTATAAAGAGCAAGAGGTAAGAAATATGCTATAAAAATGATGACCACAAGAAAACAGAGCTATTTGAACACAAATATATAAGAACACCTCTCTCTTGAATAATATAGATACATTCTCATTTGTAAAAATGAGACTAGAAGTGGGATATTTTACCTCTACATTAAAGATTTAGCCAGTCTCTTCCTTTGATATATTTAAGTTATGTTTACTCAATTTATAAAACAAAGATAACAGGATGAGTTTTGGGGCCAAGTAGTATGTATGTATGTATGTATGTATATATGTGTGTGTGTTTATGTATGTATGCATGTATGTATTCATTCATTCTAACTTTATTGAGGAATAATTGACAAATATAATTGTATGTATTTAAATTATACATGACCAGCTGGTGTTGCTCAGTGGTTGAGTGCCAACCCATGAACCTGGAGGTCACGGTTCCATTCCTGATCAGGGAACATGCCTGGATTGTGGGCTTGATCCCTTGAAGGGGGTGTGCAGGAGACAGCAGATTGATAATTCTCTCTCATCATTGATGTTTCTATCTCTCTGTCCCTCTCCCTTCCTCTCTGAAAATCAGTAAAAAAAACCCAGTATACAATCCTGTATTAACTGCAGTCACCATGCTGTCCATTAGATCCCAGAACTTCTTATAACTGAAAGTTTGTATCATTTAACCTACATTTACCATTTTCAACTCCCACCCCTTTGTACCCACCAATTTACTTGTTTTTTTTATGAAAGCAGCATTTTTATTTTTTATTCCTCATACAAGTGATACTATACTTTCTGTGTCTGGCTTATTTCACTTAGCATAATGCCCTCCAGGTTCACTCATGTCACAAATGGCAATACTTCCATCTTTCTCATGGCTGAATAATATTTAATTGTATATAGCCCCATTTACAAATATACACATTTTCTTTATCAGTTCATCTGTCAAGAGATAGGTAGGTTGTTTCCATATCTTGGCTCTTGTAAATAATGTTGCAATAAGCATCATAGTGTAGATAACTCTTCAACATCGTGTTTTAATTCTCTTAGATATTTACCCAGGACTAGGGTTTCTGGATCATGCAATTCTATTTTTAAAAATATTTTAAGAATCTTCTTATGTTTTCCATAATGACTGTATCAATGTACATTCCCACCAAGAATGCACAGTGGTTCCCATTTTTCCAAAGCCTCACCAGTGTTGGTTGTACCCTCTGTTTTTAATATTAGCCATGCTAATAGATGTGAGGTGATACCTCATTGTAGTTTTGATTTACATTGCTCTGATGACTAGCGCTGTTGAGCACTTTTTCATGTTCCTATTGGCCATTTGTGTCTCTTCTTTGGGAAAATGTCAATTCATGCTCTTTGCCCATTTTCTAAATGGGTTATTTTTGTGTTATAAAAATGTATAAATATTTATATATTTTGGATATTAACCCTTTATCATGTATATGTTTTGAAAATAGTTTACTTCATTCTATCGGTTGCTTTTTCAGTTTATTTTTTGTTTTCTTTGCTGTGCAGAAGCTCTTTAGTTTAATGTAGCTCCCCTTGTTTATTTTAGCTTTTCTTGCTTGTGCTTTGGTGTCTTACCCAAGGAATTATTGCCAATACCAATGTCAAAGAGCTTTTTTGTTATATTTTCTTCTAGGAATTTCATTTATTTTGAAATTAATATTTTTCTTAATAACCAGGTCAAAATTTAATGTCTATAGCAAGTGAATCTTTAGGTCTGGATATGATACTAGTTCATTCTTCTATGGGTCTCATGAGATATATAGACAGGGCTCTTCCTTCAAAATCCAGGGCAAGAAACAACACAGGAAAGTCTGCTGAGGCACTGGACCCCTTTACAACATATTTTAGAGAGTAAACCAAATATAAAGCATCTCACATATGTATTACTCTTTTATTTACTGTTTTGTAACATATAGAATCCATATTAAGGTATTTTACAAGGCCAGATTGTATAATTTATAGAATCCATAAGAAATACCATTCTTTATAATTTACCTGTAGCTTGGTTTAAATAAAAAAGTGACAATATAACATCAAAATAACATAACATTTGTAATAATTCATCAGCAATATTTGCTCCAAAATAATACAGATATATCAATATAAAAGAAAGAGTTTAATTACTCTGATTTCATTTTCTTAAATTCTTTGCAGATGTTTTTTAAACAGAGTCTATTATTATAATACCTAACAAAATAATCATATAAGCAATTTTGTATTTAAGGACTGTTGGCAACATTTGCTAACTTTTGAGACAATGTCAGGTATCAACTCCAGGCATAATATAGGATGCTCCCAAAAATGTATACACACATTTTAAATAATTATAAAGACAGGGTTTATTAAAATACATTTCATTTTCAAAATTGAGCTATCAGCTGTTTAAGTGTTTATATATTTTTTCAGACACACTGTATTTGGGCAAAGTTATCCTGCTCAGCAAATAAATACAGATGACAAAATGGTATATAAGCTCAATGTTCTTTTGTACTAAGATGTTTTTCTTTTTTAAAAAAATTTACCTTTATTGTTGAAAGTATTACAGAAGTCCCCTTTTCTTTCCCATTGATTACCTCCAGCCAGCACCCACCCTCTTCCAGACCTCCATAGTATTGTTTGTGTCCAAGGGTTATGCATAAATGTATATAAGCTCTTTGGTTAATCTCTCTCCCATTTTCCCATCTCCCTCCCTTCTGAGAACTATCAGTCCATTCCATGCATCTATGCCTCTGGACCTATATTGTTCATCAGTTTATTTTATTCATTAGATTCCACATATGAGTGAGATCATGTGATACTTGTCTTTCTCTGACTGGCTTATTTTGCTTAGCATACTTTCCAGGTCCATCCATGCTGTCCCATAGGGTAAGAGATCCTTCTTCTTTACAACTGCATAGTATTCCATAGTGTAAATGTATCTCAGTTTTATTATCCACTCATCTACTGATGGACACTTGGGCTGTTTCCAGATCTTAGCTACTGTAAATAGCGCTGCAATGAACATGGGGGTGCCTAAGTTCTTTCTGAATGGTGTTTGGGATTTCTTAGGATATATTCTTAGTAGTGGGATCACTGGGTCAAATGGTAGTTCCATATTTAATTTTTTGAGGAACCTCCATATTGTTTTCCATAGTGGTCACGCCAAGTGTGCATTCCCAACAACAGTGTAGTAGGATTTCCTTTTCTCCATGTCCTTGCCAGCACTTGTCATTTGATGATTTGTTGATGGTAACCATTTTGTAAGGTGTGAGGTGATAATAACTCATTGTTATTTTAATTTGTATCTCTCTGATGATTAGTGACTTTGAGCATTTTTTCATATGTCTTGGCCATCTGCATGTCCGCTTTGGAGAAGTGTCTATTTAGACCCATTGCTCATTTTTTAATTGGATTGTTTGTCTTCCTTTTGTTGAGTTGTATGAGTTCCTTATATATTTTGGATATTAACCCCTTATCTGATGTATCATTGGCAAAAATGTTCTCCCATAGAATGGGCTTCCTTTTCATTTGGTTGATGGTTTCTTTTCCTGTGCAGAAGATTGTTAGTTTGATGTAGTCTCATCTGTTTATTTTCTCCTTTGTTTCCTTTTCTTTAGGAGAAAAATCACCAAACATACTACTATGAGAGATGTCTGAGATTTTGCTGCCTACCTTTCTTCTAAGATTTTTATGGTTTCACGACTTACATTTAAGTCTTTTAATCATTTTGAATTTATTCTTGTGTATGGTGTGAGTTGGTGGTCTAGCTTCATTTTTTTGCATGTACCTGTCCAATTTTCCCAACACCATTTATTGAAGAGACTTTCTTTATGCCATTGTATTCTCTTACCTCCTTTGTCAAATATTAATTGACCATAATGGCATGTGTCAATTTCTGGGTTCTCTGTTGTGTTTCTTTGATCTATATGTCTGTTCTTGTGCCAGTACCAGGTTGTTTTGATTACAGTGGCTTTGTAGTATTACTTGATATCTGGTATTGTGATCCCTCTAATTTTGTTCTTTCTCAAAATTGCTGCAACTATTCTGGGTTATTTTTGGTTCCATATAAATTTTGGAGTATTTGTTCTAGATCTGTGAAATATGCCATTGGTATTTTAATAGGAATTGCATTGAATCTATAGATTGCTTTGGATAGTATGGACATTTTAATGGTGTTAATTCTACCAATCCATGAACATGGTATATTCTTCCACTTGTTTGTTTCATCCTCTATTTCTTTTTTCAATGTCCTGTAGTTTTCCGCATACAGGTCTTTTACCTCCTTTGTTAAGTTTATTCCAAAGTATCTTATTTTTTTGTTGTTGCAATGGTAAATTGGATTGTTTTTTAGTTTTTCTTTATGAGAGTTCATTGTTGGTGTATAAAAATGCAATTGACTTTTGGTTGCTATTTTTATATCTTGCTACTTTGTCAAATTCATTTATTAAATCTAGTAGTTTTTTGGTGGAGTCTTTAGGGATTTCTATATACAATACCATGTCATCTGTGAATAATGACAATTTTACTTCCTCTTTTTCAATTTGAATGCCTTTTTATTTTCTTCTTCTCTGACTCCTGTCACTAGGACTTCCAATATTATGTTGAATAAGAGTGGTGAAAGTTGACATCCCTGTCTTGTTCCTGACTTTAGGAGAAATTGTTTTAGTTTTGTCCATTGAGTATGATGTTGGCTGTAGGTTTTTCATACATGGCCTTTATTATATTGAAGTATGATCACTCTATTCCCACTTTGCTGAAAGTTTTTATCAAAAATGTGTGTGGCCTTTTCTCAAATGGTTTTCTGCATCTATTGATAGGATCATGTGACTTTTGTCTTTCAATCTGTTCATGTGATGTATCACATTTTTTGATATGAGAACATTGTATCAGCCTTGAATCCCTGGAATAAACCCTACTTGGTCATGAAGTACAGTGGTACCTCAGTTTTTGAATGTAATCCATTCTGGAAGACCATTCGAGTTCTGAAACATTCGAGATCAACAGCCGACAGCTAGGCCTCAGAATCTTGCACTCAGTGGAAGCCCAGTAGCATGTTTGACTTTTGAGGCATGTTCAAAAACCGAAGCATTTGCTTCCGAGGTTATGGCTTTCGTAAACTGAAATGTTCATCAATGGAGACGTTCAAAAACCGGTACTACTGAGTGATTTTTTTTTAATATATTGCTGAATCCAGTATACTAATCTTTTGTTAAGAATTTTAGCATCTATGTTCTTCAGGGATATTGGCCAGTAATTTTCTTTCTTTGTACTGTCTTTATCTGCTTTTGGAATTCAGATAATGCTGGCCTCTTAAAAAGAGCTTGGAAGAGTTCCTTCCTCTTGTATTTTTTTGAATAGTTTGAGAAGAATAAGTGTAAAACTTGCTTGTAAATCCATCTGTTCCAGGAATTTTGTTTCCTGGGAGTTTCGTCTTTTCTGCTTCATCTTCATCAGCAGTGATTTGCCCATTCAGGTTCTCTGATTCTTCAACACTCAGCTTTGGAAGATTGTATTTTTCTAGGAATTTGGCCATTTTGTCCACATTGTCTGGTTTGTTGGCATAGAGTTGTTCATAGTGTTTTCTTACAATCCTCTTTGTGTTTCTTTTGGATCAGATGTTTCCTTGCCTCTCATTTCTGATTTTATATGAGTCCTCTTTTTTTGTTTCTGTATGAGTCTGGCTAAAGGTTCATCAATCTTGTTTATCTTTTCAAAGAACCTGCTCTTGATTTCATTGATCTTTTGTATTTTTTTATCCCTATATCATTTATTTCTGCTCTAATGTTTATTATTTCCTTCCTTCTATTTACTCTGGGATGTTTTTTACTGTTCTCTTTCCAGTCCTTTAAGTAGTTGGGTGAGATAATTTATTAGCAATTTTTCTTGTTTTTTGACGTAGGCCTGAAGTAGAATGAACTTCCCTCTCGGGACTGCTTTCATTGTATCCCATAAATTTTGGGTTATTGTGTGTTCATTTTCATTTGTTTCCAGGATGTTTTTGATTTCTTCATTGATCTCTTTGGTAACCCTTTCAATGTTTAATAACATGCTACTTAGATCCCATGTGTTTGAATTTTTTTTTAGTGTTTTCCCTGTTGTTGATTTCTAATTTTATGCCATCATGATCCAAAAAGATGCTTGATATGATTTCAATCTTCTTGAACTTGTAGAGACTTATTTTGTGTCCTAGCATGTGGTCTATCTGAGAATGTCCCAAGAGCACTTGAGAAGAATGTATATTGTGCAGCTTGGGGGTGAAATGTTCTGTAAATGTCAATAAAATCCATCTGATATAGAATGTCTCATTTACTGTCACTTTTTACCTGATTTTTTTTTCTGGAATGTTTATCCAGTGGTCACTGGGGTGTTGCATTCCCATACTATGACTGTATTGGAGTCGATCTCTCCCTTAATGTCCTCTAGATTTATATATATATATATATATATTTAGGTGCCCCCTATATTGGCATATATGTTTACCAAGGCTATTTCTTCTTATTGAATCAATCCCTTTAGTATCATATAGTGATCTTTATTGTCTTTTGTTATGGCCTTCGTTTTGAAGTCTATTTTGTCCGACATGAGTATTGCTACACCAGCTTTTTTTTTCATTTCAATTTGAATGGAAAAAGTTTTTTCCATCTGTACACTCTTATCCTGTATGATTCTTTTGTTCTGAGGTGGATCTTTTGTAGACAGCATATATTTGGGTCATGTTTTCTTATCCATTCAGCCACCCTATGTCTTTTCATTGGAACATTTAATCCATTTACATTTAACATTATTATTGAAAGGTACGTATCTATTGCCATTTTAATTCTTTATGCTTATGTTTCTCTCTCTTGATTTTTACATCTTGAATTACAGCAGTTCCTTTAACATTTCTTGCAATGCTGGCTTGGTGGTGATAAAGCCTTTAACCCTTTTTCATCTGGGAAGCTCTGTATTTCACCATCTATTGTGAATGATAGCTTGGCTGGATACAATAGTCTTGGTTTCAGATCATTGTTTTGCTTTACCCGGATAGAGTATACTTGGTTTCAGGTCCTTGTTTTTCATTCTGTTAAATACTTCATGCCATTCACTTCTGGCCTGTAGAGCTTCTGATGAGAAATCAGCTGACAGCCTTATGGGGGCTCTTTTTAGGTAACAAATTGCTTTTCTCTTACTGCCTTTAAGAGTCTCTCTTTGCCCGGCCAGGCGTGGCTCAGTGGTTGAGCATCGACCGAGGATCCAGACGATCAGGGTTCTATTCCCTGTCAGGGCACATGCCCGGGTTGTGGGCTCCATCCCCAGTTGGGGGCGTGCAGAAGGCAGCCAACCAATGACTCACTTATCATTGATGTCTCTCTCTCTCTCTCTCTCTCTCTCTCTCTCCTTTCCTCTCTCTGAAATCAATAAAGTATATTAAAAAAAAAAAAAAAAAAAAGGTCCTCTCTTTGTCTTGAATTTTTGGCATTTTAATTATGATGTGTCTGGGCATGGGCATCTTTGGGTTCTTGCTTGGGACTCTCTGTGACTCCTGAAATTGTGTGACTTTTTCCTTCACCAGGTTAGGGAAGTTTTCTGCCATTGTTTCTTCAAACCAGTTCTATAACCCTGCTTACTTTCTATATTTTCTGGTAGTCCTATGATGCAAATATTGTTATGTTTCATGTTGTCCCACAGTTCTCTTAAACGGTCCTCCTGTTTTATTATTTTTTCTTTTTGGCTCTCTGATTGAGTGTTTTTTTCTACCCTGTCTTCTAATTTGTTGACCTGATCCTCAGCTTCACCTAATCTACTGTTTATTTCTTCCAATGCATTTTTTGTTTCTATGTAATCATTCTTATTTTCCTTCATAGTTTCTTTTTCTTTTCTCATGCTGTTGAGCATCCTTACAATCAGTATTCTGAACTCTATAACTGATAGATTTCTTATCTCCATTTCATTTATCCTTTCATCTGGAGAATTCTCTTGTTTTTTCATTTGTGCTTTTTTTTGTCTCCCCATTTTGTCTGCCTATTTGGGTTTGTTTCTATGTATTAAGTAAATCTGCTAGGACTTTCAGTCTTTTTGGAGGATCACTGGTCGAGGTCAGTGTCACTGTTTTTGACTGGTCTTGAGTAACCTGTTTTGAGCTATCAAGGATCCACAGCTGGTGGTTCCTTTTGTTGAGGCTAGGTGCATTTGTAAAGGACCAAGATGTGCACCAAGGTGTGCTTTTCCAAGCTTTAGGTCCAGAAGCAGATCAGGCAAATACACAAAGCACCCAGTGATCAGCCCTGCCTGCAGGTTTATTTCTATCCTGAGTCTCTTAATGACCCTCAGACTACAGACCACAGCAGAGTGTAAACTCCACAAGGTGGGTCGAGATGTTTTCCATCCAGGTAGGGCAATTGTTTCCTACTCAAGGAACAGCTGCCTGGATTGTAAAGGTCTGTCTGAGAATTTTGTCCTCTGCAGTGTAGGAGAATGACTCAGCCCAGGAATCCAGAAGGCTGTCCTCTGAGATTTATTACCAGAGGCAACATCCCTGGATTCTTCTCTCATAGCTCTAGACCATTCTCCCTTCCTTCTTCCAGAGTCCATGGTGAATGGCTACATATGAAATTTTGTGCATTAGCCCTTTAACAGGGTTCCTACATTTCCAGCTGTCTCCCTGGCAGACAGAAACCGCACTGCTTTTCAAAACCTGATGTTATGTTAGCACCTTTCTCAGTTCTGATGCTCTGGGCTGGGGAGCTCAGCTTGAGATTTAGACCCCAGAGTTCTCAATGGGAACCTCCCATGGCTGAGATCTCTCTTTGTGCTTTCAGCTGCTCCCTGTGGGAGCCTGGCCAGCCCTCCATTGTCTCTGCAGTTCCTTACGGTCTCTATGCTGTCTCTAATTTATGTCCTTGGTTATGAGGGTGCTCTCCAGCTAGTCTTAAGTAGGTTATTTAGGATTGTTTTTCTATATTTTAGTTGTAATTCCAATTTGGTATTGGGAGAGTGTCAGTGTAGCTTCCATGTAATCCGCCCCTATCTTTACATTTTTAATTGGCAAGCTATACATAGCTCCTTTGCTGAAATCACACTGAAATGACAAAGGGTGGTTCAATACTGCAAAAGTAAAATGCCCCAGGGCCCAGTGCAGAAGCAGCCGATGGAAAAGTTGCAAAATATTTTCCCATACAAATGATAGATACCTGTATGGCAAATTTTATTACCCTTATATAGTATTGCATAATGCCCCTTGAACCTTAATATGGACAATTTTTCACTTAAGATTTAGATGCATGTCTAATATGATAAAACCATAACAAGTGGTTTTTCTTTGCAATGAGGGTATTCAGTGTTCATTTGCTAGAGTGGTTTTTGATTATCTGGTCTGGCCTCCAACAGCCATCTTATTAGAGTTTATACAGACTGTCGTATATATCTTGGGTTTAAACATTTGTTACTGTACTCTTGAAAATATAACCTCACTATTCTCAGAGGAAAGACTCAAAGCACCCAGTGATCAGCCCTGCCTGCAGGTTTATTTCTATTCTGAGTCTCCTAATAATCTTCAAACTAGATCACAGCAAGACATAGGGAAGAGATTAGCAAAGAACATGTATGAAGATATGCATAACTCATGAACACAGACAATAGTGGTATGAAAGCCTGAGGAAGGAGTGAGAACAGGGAGAAAAGAGGACATCTGTAATACTTGGAACAATAAAGATAAATTAAATATATAAATAAACACACACACACACACATATATATATATATATATATATATATATATATATATCCTTGCTATTGAAAGAAAGTCAAAATTTCAACTAGCTAATATGTTTGTGTCCTACTTTATGAGACATATAATCATTGTTTACTTTTCCAAAACATCTAGGTGTCCTGCAATTGAAAGAAGATACTATCGAAAATTTGCTGTCTGCAGCTTGTCTCCTGCAGCTGACTCAAGTCATTGAAGTCTGCTCCAATTTTCTCATAAAGCAGCTCCATCCTTCAAACTGTTTAGGGATTCGATCATTTGGAGATGCCCAGGGTTGTACAGAGCTCCTGAATGTGGCACATAAGTACACAATGGTAAAATCAATTGATTCAAATTAATTTGTAGTAATAATGTATTAACCCATTATCTAACTTTTGGATTTTTTACAGCTATATTTATGTATGTGTATATATAAATATATACACATTTGTGTACAAAACTGTTCAAGTCAATATTTTAGTTTTGGGATAAAATTAAAAGGCAATTTAAGCTCATATAATTTATAAATTACATGAAAATAATTGAAATTAGATTAAAATATTTGTCTGGTTGAGCTGTACTCAAGCAAGTTTCTCATTTTTAAAACTAAAAAGGTTTACTGGAATCCCAAAGCCTGGAGAAATGAAAATATTGCTCCCAATTAAATTGTACAAGTACCTATTTCAAGTCAAACCCACAGTGTTAACAAAATACAATTTTCTTAATATATTTGCACTATTTGAACTTAAGTTTGTAAATTTGTACAAATTATGATTTATAATGAAAATATTCAGTGAAGAAAATATTAATGGATTAATACTGACTGGAATGCTTAAGAACTATCAAAATTAATAAATCAGACAATTCTATTCAATGGACTTTTTATGTCTTAATGAAAACATAATTTGCTTAAAAGCAATTTGTAGTCCAATCTTGTAAGTTAAGTAATTTAAACTACCTCTCAATTATATTAGTAATTATAATAAATTAAATAAGCAGGTTCATATGTTAATTATTTGAAATTTGCATGGAATAAGAGTATGTTTATTCACACAAGTAAGAGTGACATGAAAGATCGCTCATCTTTAAGGAGGCAAAAAAAGGTAGACATGTGGTAAACATACCCTTACCATTATCAGGACACTAACTGCCTGATGCAAAGAAGAAAATCAACTTTTTAACCTCTGAAGCAGGAAAGAACACAAGAGATGGATCTTTCTGTGAACCCAATAAAAAGATAAATATTTTAAGTTAAGAAAATGGCTACAATTATTTAAGATTCAATACTAAAATACAAGTTCATAAAAGTGAGTTGTGGAGAAAAACATGCCTAAAAATGACATAAAATTAACATTAAAATTTTAGGATTGTGATACATATAAATAAAGATTATTTTTCTAGAGTTTTATACAGATCTTAATATTTCCAAAGTTCTAGTATTTGAATTCTCTGAAAATTTATTATAAAACTTTCCCCCTCTTCTTTCCATCCTTGGTCAATGTTGAAAATTTCAAGTTCAAACATATTCTTTAAACAATGCCATTGTGTGGAGAACCATATTATACTTAATTGATATTTTAACATATGTCATTCAGTTATGCTACTTATATTACTATATCTTAAACACAGATGCCATATAATTTATAAGAACAGCAGTTATATAGATTAAATGTTAATACTACCATGAAAGCCAAACATGGAAAACTTCAAGTTAAATTACTTAAATTCTTGAACTAAATATTAACAGTTTCCTGTCTCATATCTTACTTTTGCAGACAAAACACATGCTGATACACAGCTTGAATTATTTTTGTTTCTCAAAACCAACTTCTCTTCCTTTTCCTATTATGTGACTGAAACTGAGTTTTAAAGCAGGATGTGCATAAAAACACAATATTGTTGTCTTTTTTAATCCTTCTTTTTCAGTTATTTTAGTATTTATTATAAATGGAATTAAATAGGTAAAAGTCTTGTTATAATAATGCTTTTGTAATACTGTATTTATAGTATAAAAATGCTAGTAATTTAAATGATTCTATTACAGTTTGAGTCACAGACTATATAAAACAGATTACTCTCACTAATGTGTTTGGGTGTCACTCAGAAACACCCTCATAGACACTTACAGATTTACAGAATAGTACTCTCCAAAAGCCTAGACATTCCATAGTTCAGTTTAGATTATACATAAAATTAACCACCGTAATCATATAAACAGTTGTCTTTATTGATGAAACATTCAGCAAGTATGCTACAGTTATTTAATAAGTTTTACAACAATGTAAATGTAGATTTTAAAAAATGAATACCTGATCTACTTCTGGACATGGAGCTTGGAAACGTAAACCTTGGTGCACATCATGACCCTTTCCAAACACACCCAGCCCCAGCAGAGGGAACTGCTGAAAGTTTCAAACAAGGTACTCAAGGACATTCACAAACAGCATCTGACATTGGCTTGTACCAGAGACCATCCAAAAGATTGGGAGTCCTAGCAGATCTACCTAATAAATAGAAACAAATACAAATAGGGAGCCAAAATGGGGAGACACAAAAACAAACCCCAAATGAAAGAACAAAATAATTCTCTAGAGAAGAGCTAAATAAAATGGAGATAAGCAAATTATCAGATATAGAGTTCAGAATACTGATCAGAAGGATGCTCAACACATGAGAAAAGAAAAAGAAATTATGAAGGAAATTAAGAATAACAGTAGAAATAAAATTTAAAAAAAAAAACATTGGAAGGAATAAACAGCAGATTAGGGGAAGCTGAGGATCAGATCAACAAATTAGAAGACAGGGTAGAAAAAAACACTCAATCAGAGAACCAAAAAGAAAAAATAATTATAAAACAGGAAGACCATTTAAGGGAACTGTGGGACAACATGAAACATAACAATATTTGCTGGTACTCATAGGACTACCAGAAAATATAGAAAGTAAGCTGGGTTATAGAGCTGGTTGAAAAAACAATGGCAGAAAACTTCCCTAACCTGGTGAAGGAAAAAGTCACACAATTTCAGGAGTCACAGAGAGTCCCAAGCAAGAACCCAAAGATGCCCATGCCCAGACACATCATAATTAAAATGCCAAAAATTTAAGACAGGGAATCTTAAAGGCAGCAAGAGAAAAACAATCTGTTACCTACAAAGGAGCTCCCATAAGGCTGTCAGCTGATTTCTCATCAGAAACTCTACAGGCCAGAAACGAATGGCATGAAGTATTCAACCGAATGAAAAACAAGGATTTGAAACCAAGAATATTCTATCTGGCCAGGCTGTCATTCAACATAGTTGGTGAAATAAAGAGCTTCCCAGACAAAAAAAAGGCTAAAGGACATTATCACCACTAAACCAGCATTGCAAAAAATGTTAAAGGAACTGCTGTAATAAGAAGTTGAAATAGAATGAGAAACATAGGCATAAAAAATTAAAATGGCAATAGATAAGCATCAATAATAACCACAAATCTAAATCGATTAAAGGCTCTAATGAAAAGACATAGAGTAACTGAATGGATAAGAAAACAAGACCCAAGCATGTGCTGCCTGTAAAAGACCCACCTCAGAAAAAAAGACTCACACAGGCTGAGAAAAACAAAACAAAACAGCAAAAACTTCTTGAGGGCTTTAGGGGAATGATCTGCAGCAATAGTCATAGTAGGGGACTTTAACACCCCACTGACTTTACTGGATAGATTCCCAGACAAACAATCAACAAGGAAACAGTGACTCTAATTGACACACTAGCTCAGATGGATTTAATTGACATTTACAGTTCACTCCAAAGCTGCAGAATAGACATTGTCCTCATGTGCCCATGGGACATTCTCAAAGATATACCACTTATTAGGACACAAAACAAGTCTACAAGTTCAAGATGATTGAAATTATATCAAACATCTTCTCAGACATTTATACCATGGAATACTATGCAGCTGTAAAAACAAAGGATCCCTTACCTTTTGAGACAGCATGGTGGAACCTGGAGAGTATTATGCTAAGTGAAATAAGCCAGTAAGAGAAAGACAAGTACCACATGATCTCTCTACTATGTGGGATCTAATGAACATAATAAACTGATGAACAAAATCGATCCTAGATAGAAGCATGGAACAGGCTGATGAATCTCAGAACAAAGGCAGGGGTGGGTCGCTAGGTGTGGAGAGGTTAACCTAAGACCTTATATGGATATTTGCGTAACCTATGGACACAGACAATACTGTGATGAAGGCCTAGGTGGGTTCAGGGTAAAAGGGATCAATGGTGGGACAAAGGAGACATTTGTAACACTTTCAATAATAAAGACAAGTTAAAACATAAAGAAAATGAATACCAAACCAAATGTACAAAAAATACTCTTGGGAAGGTGCATAGAAGAAAGTGTTTACCTTGAAATTAAGAGAAAATAATTCCAAAATAAAACAATTTAAAACAATTTAAACAATCTAAAATTAATCTTTATGCCATATCTAGATAATTTAAACCAGTACATTTATTTTTTTCTCTAATTATATTGCCAGGCTATTTTCAATAATCTCATCAGGCAGCCACTCTGAAGCCATAACAAGATCTATCCAAAAATCCAACTTCTGGCTGTATTTAAATATAGCCATCATATAAAACACTTCAATAATTTCTTAACTTTCTCAAATGCATAATTCAATTTGATTGACTGTATATGACCCACATTGGCCATTGAATATGTTTCATGCACTGGGATGATTCATGAGAAGTCAAAATATCAAATTAAGTGTTTGGAAAAATTTTATTCCAACCCTCATGGAATAACTTTGAGAGGTTCAAGACTTCGTTGGAGGAAATAACTGAGAAAGTAGTGGAAATAGCAAGAAAACTAGAATTAGAAGTGGATTGTGAAGTGTGATTGAATTACTGAAATCTTATGATAAGATTTTAAAGGATGAGGAGTTGCTTCTTTTGGATGAGCAAAAATAAGTGTTTTTTGAGATGAAATCTGCTCCTGGTGAAGATGCTGTGAAGATTGTTGAAATGACAACAAATGATTTAAAATATTACATAAATTTAGTGAATAAAGCAGAAACAGGGTTTGAGAGGATAGATTCCAAAGGAAGTTCTACTGTGGTTAAAATGCTATCAAATAACATTGTATGCTACAGAGAAATTATTTGTAAAAGAGTCCATTAATGCATTAAACTTCATTGTTTTCTTATTTTAAGAAATTTCCATAGCCACTTAATTACTTATTTTAAGAAATTTTCATAGCAGCTACCACCCTGATCAATCAGCAGCCATCAACATCTAGGCAAAACCCTCTACCAGCAAACATACTATGTCTCATTAAAAGCTCAGATGATAATTTGCATTTTTTAGCAATAAAGTATTTAAATTAAGGTATGTACTTTATTTTTATAGACATAACTTCATTGCATAATTAATAGACTACAGTGTGGTTTAACATAAATTTTATATGCACTGAGAAACCAAAAAATTTGTATGACTCACTTTATTGTGATATTCAGTTCATTGTGGTGGTCTGGAATTGAACCTGCAATATCTCCAAGATAGGCCTATACTTTGCCATTTACTGCACAGGAGACCAAACAATCACATAGCTTGTTTTCCTATCAGAATAATTCCACCTTCCACAAGACTGCATTGGTGATGACAATATTTTTTAAAGAAATCTGATAAGTGTGAAACTCTGTACATGTGTTATGTAGTATTAGTTGTAAGACTAGCTCCATTATTTTGCTGTAGGCTAGAGGCTTTTCAACCAAGGTAATCTGCTACCAATAAGACACTCAGTTCTTTCTCAATTGCTTGCCTTAGTCACAAGAGGGTAGTTTGTCTAAATAAGTAAGTTAACTTGCAATTTATGGTACCAGAGATTCCTGATGGCTCTATCAAACTTGATGATTTTTATATGGCTACGTTTGCTGTTCGACTAACTCAGTTCCATAATTATTAAACTCAGAGTGGAGCTCAGGAAGTGATATGATTTACCCAGATTCCCCAGTTACTCAGAAGCTGTCTTAAACTGCTTTTAGAATATCTATTTATTGTAAAATGTAAATTACCAACTAGATATGTTTATCGTCTTTTCAGAAGTATTTTTTGTTACATTTGAAATTTGAGATCTTTATTATAAAAAATGTTGGAAATGATTATTGTGTTGTCAAAGAAAAATATATAACATTATAAATTGAAAAAAACATAGTGGTGTTTCAATAAAATAAAGTTGAAACACAGCTGCCTGAAATTTGATGGTTGACAAAACACCCTGACAGAGGGAAAATTGAGGTATAATATATAAAAATTGAAAGATAATCCCATACCCCTTAATAAAACCCATGGGAAACTCTTAAATGATTCTGAATCTACAGATTGTTAACCATTGCAAAAGATACCTTTGCCTTGATTAATAGATGACCATGCTTTTCCATAAGAGAAAAGGGTTTTGTGTGTGTGTGTGTGTGTGTGTGTGTTTTGTTTTGTTTTTAAATATATTCCATTGATTTCAGAGAGAAGAAGGGAGAGGGAGAGAGAGAGAAACATCAATGATGAGAGAGTCATTGATCAGCTGCCTCTTGAACGTCACCTGCTGGAGATCAAGGGAAAAGGGTTTTTCATCAATCTTTTTTTTTTCTTTTCATTTCAACATCTCAAAGAAATTCAGTAGGTTGTTCTCTGTGTTTACAGCCAGAGCTAGCTCTCTCTCCCAGACATTCAAGAAAACCTCCAACCTGAAAATTTTCAGCCTTCTCTTAAGGCTTTTGGCTAAAGACCAATATGACATTAGTCATTTCTGTAGTTATAAGCTGTTGCCACCTACAACAGCTGAGAGAGAAAAGCACTTGTATCAAATTGTACACTATCCTTATGAACTCTGAAACAGTTATGGTCTTTCCTTGTGTTTTTAAATAATTTCCAGTAGAAGCATTTGGCTCCTCAGCTTCAGAAGACTTCCCCATGCTTCTTGCTATAGGCAGCAATAGCACCTATTTGTTATAAATGCATATATATGTATCTCTGGCCTTTTGTGAATTTTAACAAAGTGAAATTCTTTGACATGCTTATTTTGTTAAGAAATGTCTAAAGTACAAAGTTTCAGTAGATAATCTTTCTTTTCTAGGAACACTTCATTGAGGTAATAAAGAATCAAGAATTCCTCCTGCTTCCAGCTAATGAAATCTCCAAACTTCTGTGCAGTGATGATATTAACGTGCCTGATGAAGAAACCATTTTCCACGCTCTGATGCATTGGGTGGGACATGATGTGCAGGCTAGGCAACAAGAGCTAGCCAGGCTGCTTTCTTATATCAGACTGCCATTACTTCCACCACAGGTATGGAAATGTACCAATAATGTAATTATAGTTCAGACTACCACTAGGCATTAATCCATTCCTGGTTTTTCTCATTTTATTTTATTCAGAGGATTTTTGGTTTGAAGTGTGCAGGGTTTATTTGGCAGAAGGACATACCCAACCTTCAATTAGCAATATTAGTGATGAAAAGAGAGGAAATAAAGATTTTTAAAAACCTACAGATAATCCCCAAACTTCAGCATACTCATTTGTTGCAGTTTTCTCTCACCAAACAGCACTTGTAACAAACAGGAAAAAGGACAGCTAACTTTTTCTTTCCCAGCTGACTTCTAGGCAAGGAGATAATTTTCAGTAGAAGAGCATCCCAGAGGGGACTGTAGAAAGGAGTTAGATTCTGGATAATACCTACTAACATGGATAATTAGTACTATGATTGAAAGTGTACTATAGTAGTTTCAGATACACTTAAGCAATATTATAATGACATCCAAGTCATGCGTACTGAAAGCCTATAGTAAAAATGATTCTAAAAACCAACACCCTTGGATAAGATTTAAGATTGACCCAACTCATACTGAATATTAGTATGTGAAATTTAGTGAAGTTAGAGTGAAGTCTCTACATAATTCTACCATTGGTGATAACCACAATTATTTCTCGTAGCAAATTGACCAATAGTGGATATAATTTACATATTATATATTCATGAATATGTTCCACATATGCACACTTCATATACTATGCAGCTTGTGACTAAAATCCTCAGACATCATCCACTTTGGAAGGAGGGACCTTATCTGTACTTAGTGGGGCAGAAGTTTCATAAACATTAAAATAAATTGATTTTCAAAAACTTAATAATTAAATGTTAAAGTTGAACTGCTAGTTTCTCTAGTTTGTTAACTTTCCGTTGGTAATTAAATCCCATGGAAGTACATATTTATTCTTAAGGATCTCTCCATATTTAATGAAAGAACATTGACTGCTCTCCTAAGTATAGCAAATTTATCCAAAAGGTAAGGCAATAGTAACATCAAAAAGAGGAACATTAAAATATATATATGTTATTTTAGACCCAAGGTTAAGAAACTATAGAAATTTTATGTGTTCATATGAATGTGTATACACTTGTGTGTTATTCTCATGAGATGATCTATTCAACTTATTAGATTCCTTAAGGCTGTGCTGCTCAAAATGTCCCTGGACCAGCAACATAGCATTGCCTGGGAGCTTGTCAGAAACTCAATCTCTCAGGCCCCTACTGCAGAACTACCAAAATAATTTCTGGGGGTGATGCCAAAGAATCTGTGTTTTAACAAGTTCTCCAGATGATTTTAAGATATGCAAAATTTTTAGATGCTCTGGTATAAGGATCAGAAACCTTTAACTTTACAATGCATTAAATCTATATGGAATTCTTTCAGCAAAATGCTTAGTTTGAACTCTTTATTGCAGTGAGGGGAAATTTTTAGCCCAAAGACACAACCAGTGATTCCTTGGCCTCCCACCCTTGAGTAGGCCTTATGCTTAAAATGTGGACAGTGGGAACATTTCCTGGTGGCTGGCTAATGGCATACAGAATATAAATTTCCAAAACAATTTTAAAAGTAACTGTAAACAAATATCCAATAAATTATATATATATATATATATTAATATATCTTTATTGATTTCAGAGAGAGGAAAGGAGAGGGAGAGAGAGAGATAGAAACATGAACAATGAGAGAGTCATTGATCGGCTGCAGCCCACAACCTGAGCATGTGCCCCTACCGGGAATCGAACCCCGATCGCCCAGATCCCAGGTCGACGCTCAACCACTGAGCCATGCCTGGCAGGGCTAAACATATTTTTAAATGGTCATAAATCTCTGAAGAATATTAAAAAAACAAATCAGAAAACTGTATAGCCCAGTTTTCAAACTTACTTTCAGAAGTGTTTGAATTAAGGAAATGCCTGGGTCTCACTAGTCAAGTCAAAACAGTGATTAATCAGAGATGACAGGTTGGAGTGAGAACAGAGCTGGAGTTAACCAGTACTGAACAGGAAACTTCTGTGAAGTTTTATGGAGTGAGATTAGCACCTCCATTCCAATAATCTGCTTGTTGCTATCCCTCCCCATGACACAGCGGACCCCAAACTCAAAGAAATTAATCTAAATAACTCTTGACAAAATTCTAAAACAGAGCTAAACTTCTTAACTCATCTCAGGAAAAATACTTTTACCTAGCTCATCCCATTCAATAAGCATCTTATTGACTGCCTGGGAGTAATGGTTAGAAGGATTACTCACCTATCAGTGCTGATGCATTGGCATTGCTAACACAGGTACCGTACTGATGTACACATATACGTATAAAGGTAAAAAAGCCCTACTTTCAGAATACATTACAGAAATAATTTAATGATAAAGGTGCAGCTTCCTGGGGGTGATATTATTTTATTTTAACTGGGCATGTTTGTACCACCTCCCCTAAATCCGCCAAAAACATGACTGCTTTTCTAGCTCCATGCCACAGATTGGAAGATGCTTGCTTTGTGCATACAAAGCCATTTTCTTTTACTGCCTTCAGGAACACATTTTATGAGTGCTCTTTCACTTTCACTCCTCGAGATTATCGGCATATATATTTAAAAGATGGATATGTCAAATAAATCTTCATAGATCATTAGCTAACACCATGAGACTTTTAACCATTTTAAGTCATAAGTGAACATAAACTATGTGACTAAATGAGTTAAAATATTAAATAATAACAGTTCTACATTTGAATTAGCTTGAGTTTTCTCCAAAGTTATGTAAATAAAAATATGTCCTTTCTAATGGTGGGCTCTTCACTTTATGTACCATGTATCATTACTTTTCAGTTACTGGCAGATCTTGAAAATAGTTCCATGTTTACTGGTGATCTTGAATGTCAGAAACTCCTGATAGAAGCTATGAAGTATCATCTCTTACCTGAAAGAAGGCCCATGATGCAAAGCCCTCGGACAAAGCCTAGAAAATCAACCGTGGGCGCACTTTATGCTGTGGGAGGCATGGATGCTATGAAAGGTAATAGGAACAAATTAATTGATTTAGAAAGTATCATTCAAAAAGGAAGGTATATTCAGAACACCCGCCGAATTATAAGGGTAGTATTAAAGTCATATTTAAATGTGTATGCATCTAAAGCTAATTTTCATAAATAGGGTACTTTATATAATTTTGTAACCTGTTTTTTTTTGTACCTTATGGGATATAACCCTTTAATTAGTGTTGGCTAAACTCTTAATAGAAACTTTTATGGCAGAAAATTTTTAATTTGAATATTCACTTTGCAATATATGATATTTTCAAGGAAAACTTGTTTAGGTGTATTATAAAAGGAAGGGTCTAGGTCCTCCAAAGTTGCTTTCTGACAGAAATAGAAGATTGGCCCCTAACTCCTTGCTGTCAGTGTCCTGTTAGATGCTCAAGGACCAATTAAAAAGAACCTCAACATATTGATAACAAGATCAGAAATTCAAACCTGGAATAAAGGAATGGTTTCACATAAGAATTTTATCAAACAGAATAGGGAATAGCTTCTGAAGCCAACATATCTGCCTTGAACCCTTCTTAAAACCAATTTTTTTATAGCTCTACCTCTTTACACTTGATTTCTCAGTCTGTAGCTCCATGTTGCCAATGAGGCAACAATGAGGCAAATGTTTTGTGATTAAGGGTTGCCTTTGTAGGAAATAAAACAAATCCACTTAAAATTTGGCAAATTACACATATAAATGTCATTTGATACCTGTAGAAAATGATGCAAGAATCAAAGTTCTGTGTTACTGAAACTGATTTTCTTTATCTACAACTGGAAGATTATATAAGAGATACACCAATTAATCATAAAACTATAAAACAAGAGCTTGCAAATGCAACTATTTCTAAAGTAAGTAGTAGGGTATCTTCATAGAACTAATGTGCTTCAGAAAATAACTAATACAATGAGATCCTATAATTAATTTCAAGTCTGGCAACTTGATATTTTATTGCATTTTGTTGAATAGAATAATAACCACCTTTTGTTTTTAGTATTAAGGTATTTATTTATTTATGTATTTATTTATTTATTTATTTATTTTAAATTTATCTTTATTGTTGTAAGTATTACAGATGTCCCCCTTTGACCCCTTCTACCTCACACCTACCCCCGTCCCCAGGCCTTCACTGCACTATTGTCTGTGTCTATAAGTTATGCATATATGCATATAAGTTCTTTGGTTAACTGCCTTTTAAAATGTGTCTTGTTTAGCCCTAGCTGGTTTGTTTCAGTGGTTAGAGCATCAACCTGCGGACTGAAGGATCCCAGGTTTGATTCCAGCCAAGGGCAAGTACCTCAGTTGGAGGTTCAGTCCCCGACCTGGGTCAGAGCATGTGCAGGAGGTAACCAATGTGTCTCTTTCACACTGATGTCTCTCTCTCTCTCTCTCTCTCTCTCTCTCTCTCTCTCTCTCTCTCTCTCTTTCTCTCTCTCTCTCTCCCCCCCTTCCATTCCCGCTGAAAAAAACAATGAAAAAAATATCCTCTGGTGAGGATTAAAAAAATGTTTTGTTTCATATTTAAATTAATAGAGTGCTAAATACAAAAATGTTAGCATAGTTATTCTTAATTTCAGATTAAAAAAAAAAATACTAACCTGCACAATGAGAAATGGAAAATTTTGTGTTCATTTGTTTAATTTTTATATTTATTTTCTAATTTCATTAATTTTTCAAGCTCCTGTTTAAGTTAATATTGCATAAGTGCATGTTACAAAACAAAAACAGACTCATAGAAACAGAGACCAAAGGTATGGTTAGCAGAAAGGAGGGAGTGGGGTGATAGGTAAAGAAGATGAAGGGGGAATGTAGTCAATAATATTGTAATAAGTTTATAGGGTGACAGATGATTACTAGAATTAGTGGAGTGCTCACACTTTAAGGTATAAAAATGTCAAATCACTATATCTATATTGTACACCTGAAACTAATATAACTAATGTAATATTGTATATCAACTGTACTTAAATTAAAAAATAAAATAAATAGTAGTAAGTATCTATAACTCCTTATCAGTTTCTAAAAATAGGTGAAATGCGCCCTGGCCAGGTAGCTCAATTTGTTAGACAGTCATCATCCTGATACACGAAGGTTGCAGGTTAGATCCCCAGTCAGGGCACATGCAAGATTCAACCAATGAAGCATAAATAAGTGGAACAACAAATATCTCTCTCTCTCAAATGATGTATGCCTATAATCCCATTACTCCATTACCACAGTTTGATATGTAAGGAAGTAAGGCCATCATTTTGAGATTCTCTGAGTACCTGGTGTATGGAAACATAATAGGTTTTATGGAAAGTTGCAGGCAACTACAACAATAATAAAAACTACTATTTTTGAGTACGAGTACCTGATCCTTGATTGAGATTTTGCAAATATCCTTTCTAATCCCCACAATAATGCTACAAGATAGATTTTATTACCTCAATTTTACAGATGAAAAAATTAAGGCTCTTTAAGGCTAAACAACCAACTCAAGGACAAATACATAGAAATACTGGAAATGGAATTCTTACTCAAATTCTATGTCATTATTTGCTATACTGCCACTATCTTAGATGAAAGAGGAATGGCAACAACAAAATTGACCCCTCTCTTTGCAGGCTTTAGCATCTATTGAAAAACCAGGGTGAGCATTTAAGAACAAAAAAACAAAAAAGAAAAGCAAAGAGGGAAAAAAACTAAGTATAGCAAAAACATTAAGGGGATAGCATTTGTCTATATAAATCAGTATTACATCTAAAAATGTAACTATTCACATTATTTCACAAAATTATAAAATTAATTTTTATATTATGTCTTTTCTTACAATGTCTTGTTTCCTTTATCTTTTTTTAAAGATACTTTTTGAACTTTCACCTTTTGATGTTTAGGAAATACAATACTTCCTCAGTCTTTAATTTCCTCTCTGACTCACACAATTGACTTGGAATTAGTTGTTAAAAATAGATATCACACTAAGTGCCTCGGGTTAACTATAATTCTTACCATGTATATTAAAAGAGTCATTGGAAAGTTGTATGAGCACAGAGTAAAAATTTTAAAATTGTCAAACAATAAACTTTGGGCTTTTGTATTCAGGAACATTTTGTTGATTGAAAACAATGAATTCTGAAAGACAGTATAACAAGGAACACATTAAAGGCTACTATAGTCATTTTTAGATTATTTTAAAAATAGATGGAGGAAATTACTAAATCAGATATATTCACAACTACAGGAACTATCCTGTTCCCAACAATACTACAAAATTTGGTTGCTTTTGTCACTTCTTTAATGAATCATAAATGAGGGTTGAGTAGGAGCTTAGAAATGAATTGAGAAACAATATTTGCAATACTTCAGAGCAGAAGCTCAATTTACACAGAAAAACTATAAAGTGGGTCCTTAGGATAGAGATCAGTAAAACAATCTTAATATTCTCATTAAATATAAAGCTGCCATACTAAGCTAGCTAGAGGATTTACAGTTTGAATAGTTGGAGCAATAGTGGAGGTGGGCAAATTGGCTGAAGAAATCTTCAGAATTCAAAATACAGAACTACCAGTCATATATGTTCACAGATCTAAATAAGAGATGTGGGATAAATATAAATGCTGTATTTAATCCAATGCCAAGAAAAAATTATCCTGGCATAAAGCAGATTTCTGTACCTTTCATTTTAAATATTTTGACTAAATACAGCTGACTAATATAGCTTGTACAATGTCCTAATTGCTTCACTATTAATATCATATCTATAATCTTAATAATTAGTGCAGCCTAGCTTTCATTTCCTAATTTAAATTGGCTCTTTGGCAAATTCTACTGATGAAGACCTTGAAATAAAGCTAAAATAGGAAGGAGAGGTTAGGAAGACAGATTTAAGAAGATTGGAATGGGAAATGGAAACATAAAAATACTCAGAGAAAATTAGTGAAAGCAGTTGTGAGTTTGTACAAATTCCCATTTTAACAGTATAATCCAGTGATATTTAATGTAAAAAGGTACTTTGCTAAGTGGTGCTATTTGACTTCTCAGCATTCTATGTAGACAATAAAGCAATTGCTGATCTCTAAGCCAGCATTTAGCCAAATATATATTTTCTTCTTTGTAAATTTATTGTTACAAGTATTACAGAAGCCCCCCTCCCCCCCCACCCCACCCCCCCAGCCAACTGATCCTTCCAGTCCTAATCCACCTCCCCAGGCCTTCCCCATACTATTGTCTGTGTCCTTGAGTTATGCACATATGCATACACATTCTTTGATTAACCTCTCCCCACCCACCCTCCCACTTACACACCCCATCCTTCCCTCTGAGATCCCTCAGTATGTTCCATGCTTTTATGTCTCTGGATCTATTTTGTTCATCAGCTTGTTCTGTTCATTAGATTCCACATATCAGTGAGAACACATGATACTTGTTTTTCTCTGACTGGCTTACTTCACTTAGCATATTTTACAGGTCTATCCATGCTTTCCCAAAGGGTAAGAGATTTTTCTTTTTTACAGCTGCATAGTATTCTATGGTGTAAATGTCCCACAGCTTTTTTATCCACTCATCTACTGATGGGCGCTTGGGCTGTTTCCACATCTTAGCTATTGTAAACTGTGCTGCTATGAACCTAGGGGTGCATAAGTTCTTTCTGATTGGTGTTTCAGGTTTCTTAGGATATATTCCTAGAAGTGGGATCACTGGGTCAAGTGGCAGTTCCATTTTGAATTTTTTGAGGAACCTCCATACTGTTTTCCACAGTGGCTGCACCAGTCTGCATTCCCACCAGCAGTGTACTAGGGTTCCCCTTTCTCCACTTCCTCCCCAGCACCTCATTTGTTGACTTGTTGATGGTAGCCATTCTGACAGGTGTGAGGTGATACCTCATTGTGGTTTTAATTTGCATCTCTCTGATGATTAGCAACATTGAGCATTTTTTCATATATCAATTGGCTATTTCTATGTCCTCTTTGGAGAAGTGTCCTTTGCTGATTTTTTAATTGGGTTGCTTGTCATGTTGGTGTTGAGTTGTGTAAGTTTTTTATATATTTTGGAAATTAACCCTCATGGGATGTATCATTGGGGAATATGTTCTCCCATACAGTGGGATCTTTTTCATTTTGTTGATGGTTTCTTTTGCTGTGCAGAAGCTTTTTAGCTTGATGTAGTCTCTTTTGTTTATCTTTTCCTGAGTTTCCTTTGCCTTCTGAGACATGTTGGCAAAATTATTGCTGCAAGAGATGTCTGAAATTATGCTGCATATATTTTCTTCTAGGATTTTTGTGGCTTCACGACTTACATTTAAGTCTTTTATCCATTTTGAGTTTATTCTTGTGTGTGGTGTGAGTTGGTGGTCTAGTTTCATTTTTTGCATGTACCTGTCTAATTTCCCCAACACCATTTATTGAAGAGACTGTCTTTACTCCAGTGTATACTCTTGCCTCCTTTTCAAATATTAATTGACCAAAAAGGTGTGGGTTGATTTCTAAGCTCTCTGTTGTGTTCCTTTGTTCTAAATGCCTGTTCTTATGCCTGTACCAGGCTGTTTTCATTACAATGGCCTTGGAGTAGAGTTTGATATCTGGTATTGTAATATCTCCAACTTTGTTCTTCTTTCTCAAGATTGCTGAGGCTATTCGGGTCTTTTTTGGTTCCATATAAGTTTTAGAATATATTTTTTTAGATCTGTGAGATATGCCATTGGTATTTTAATAAGGATTGCATTTAATCTACCGATTGCATTGAATCTATAGATTGCTTTGGCAATATGGACATTTTAACGTTGTTAATTCTTCCAATTCATGAACTTGGTATATGCTCCCACTTATTTTTATCTTCCTTAACTTATTTTTCATTGTCAACAATGCATGTGTATATATTTTATTATTATTATTTGTTGTTGTTGACAGTATTACAGATATCCTCCAATTTCCTCCCCTTTTTCCCCCTTTTCTCATCCCCTGGCCCACCCCAGGCCTTCACCACATTACTGTCTGTGTCCATTGGTTTTTCATATGTGTATTTAAGTTCTTTGGTTAATCTTTTCCCATCTCTCTCTCCTCCTATCTGAGATATGTCAGTGTGTCCCATGCCTCTATGCCTCTGGATCTATTTTGTTCGTCAGTTTATTATGTTCATTAAATTTCACTTATAAGTGAGATCATGTGATCTTTTTCTTTCTCTGATTGGCTTATTTCACTCAGAATAATATTCCTAAATTTCTTTCTTCAATGTCATATAATTCCCTGAGTTCAGGTCTTTTTCTTCCTTGGATAAATGTATCCCTAGGTACCTTATTTTTGTTGTTGCAATAGTAAATGAGGTTTATTTTTCAGTTTCTCTTTCTGAGAGTTCACTATTGGTGTGTAAAACTGCCATCGATTTTTGGGTGTTAATTTTGTATCCTGCTACCTAGCCAAATTCATTTATTAAATCTAGTAGTTTTTTGTTGGAATCTTTAAGATTTTCTATGTACAATATCATGTCATCTGCAAATAATGACAGTTTTACTTCCTTCTTTCCAATTTGGATGCCTTTTATTCTTTCTTCTTGTCTGATCACTGTGGCTAGAACTTGTAGTACTATGTTGAATAAGAGTGGTGAAAGTGGACACCTTTGTCTTGTTCCTGTTCTTAGGGGAAATGGTTTTAGTTTTTGCCCATTGAGTATGATGTTGGCTATAGGTTTGTCATATATGGCCTTTATTATGTTGAGGTAAGATCCCTCTATTCCCACTTTGCTGAGAGTTTTTATCATAAATGGGTTCTGGATTTTATCGAATGCTTTTTCTGCATCAATTGATATGATCATGAAATTTTTATATTTCATTTTGTTTATGTCCTATATCACATTTATTGATTTGAGAATACTGTACCAACCTTTTGTCCTCAGAATAAATTCCACTTGATCGTGATGTATGATTTCTTTAAATGTATTGCTGGATCTGATTTGCTAGTATTTTGTTGATGGTTTTAGCATCTATGTTCCTCAAGGACATTGGCCTCTAATTCTGTTTTTTTGTAGTGTCTTTATCTGGTTTTGGTATTAAGATAATGTTGGCCTTTTAAAAAGAGCTTGGAAGTGTACCTTCTTGAATTTTTTGGAATAGTTTGAGGAAAATAGGTGTTTATACAACTGTTTTTTACCCTTGTTCAATATCCCCCTAACAGGTACCACTACAATTGAAAAATATGACCTCAGGACCAATAGCTGGCTACATATTGGCACAATGAATGGCCGTAGGCTTCAGTTTGGAGTTTCAGTAATTGATAATAAGCTCTATGTTGTGGGAGGAAGAGATGGTTTAAAAACTTTGAATACTGTGGAATGTTTTAACCCAATTGGCAAAATCTGGACTGTGATGCCTCCTATGTCAACACATAGACACGGCTTAGGTAAGAGCTTAATGTTATGTGTTTTCTAAAGAATGTATAGTTAGCAAGGCTAATTAAAAATTAAATTCAGCTGCATATTATTGGGATGTAGCAAATCTCTTAGTCAAAATGTCTCCAAAATGCTGAAAAGCTTAAGCAAATGGTAAAAACCTTCAAAACTTTTTTCTTGTTTCAGATATCACACTTGTTATGAAGGATAAAAACTTTTAGAAGAATACATTATTGAGGAACACAAAACTGCAGTAGAGTTTTCTTGTAAGCTCAATTTAGAGAAAAGAGCACTTAATAATGGAGAAACATTGTTTCTAGTTAGATGAATCATGGTCCTTCTTTGAATAAACAAATCTATATTTCAGCAAAAAGCCTGTGATGCAGATCCAATGCAAGGATATTTAGAAAAACCACTTTGGTTGAGAGTGGCTGTAAGTTATGTGTAAGCCAGAGGTTATAAAAAAGTTTAAGAAAGATGGAGTAGAGACTTCTAGAACAGTGGAGAACTTTGGTTCTCCTGAATATATGTCAGGGTACATTTTTGTTCATGCTAGTTTTCATACATTTTCAACTTCATATACTTTGTTTTAAAAAACAACAGAATAATTTCCTTGTGTTTTGTTTTGTTTTTCTTTTCTTTATAAGAACTAAGTTTTACACAACTAAAATGTGGTACATCCAAGTCTGGTATCATTTGCCCCAAATTATCTGGTAAAGAGTCTATGTCAAATGGTAAATGATAGACTATATTAATTATATTCAGCTCAGTTGTGTCAGTGATTCCTAGACATAGCTTAGAAAATATATCTTACAAAAAATCAGAGAAAGTTTTTAAATCTATTGATGTTATTAAAAAGATAGAGATGATAAGGGTATACCCGAGAGGCTCACTGAGATGGGGAAGAAGGTGGGGGGGAAAAACAGTTGTGTGTATTGCCAGAGCAGTTAATAAGCAGTTAGAAAAGGGGCATTTATAGTATCTGATATAAAAAAGTTCTAATTACTCCTCAAAAACCCTGTCTATTTCATTATCTGATGAGAAACTTTTTTGTCCCTATAATAAAGAGCAGAGATTAGAAAGACCTACCACAGTTAGCCTATAATTCTAAGATTTATATAGGATTTAGTATCATACCTCATCTACTTCTTACATTCAAAAAATGGCATCTAAATTATGCCAGAAAAAATTCAGCTTCCCTTATCTATCACATCCTCAGAAATGGTGTGTTCCACTACCTCTTTTGACTTCAGTATGGAAACAGTGATACTCTTTCATGATAATGGTACCTATGCCTGAAATTTTTCTAGGGTTAAAAGACATTATTTAGTTTCATATCAAGATTAGTAAATCATTCATGTGTGCACATACTCTTTTAAGAAACAAAGTTCTAACCAGTTGGTTGCTTGCACAATGAAACAACATCCATTTTCTGTGTTATACCTAGATGAGCGCTCATGCTATTTTTGTTCTTTAGGTGTGGCCACACTTGAAGGACCAATGTATGCTGTTGGTGGTCATGATGGATGGAGTTATTTAAATACTGTAGAAAGATGGGATCCTGAGGGACGTCAGTGGAATTATGTGGCCAGTATGTCAACTCCTAGAAGCACAGTTGGTGTTGTGGCACTAAACAACAAGTGAGTAAACCAAAACATACATGGTCTTTGTTCCTAGGTCATGTGATGTGATCTATCAATCAATAAGCATTCCCAATGACAAGAATATCATAGTTACTATGATAAAAGGCCTTTGTTGGAACACTCCCTTCATTAAGATGGAAATATTTGTCTGAAATGGACATTTAATTAAATATTCTGTAGTCTCTTGCTGCTCAAGTCTGGTCCTGGGACTAAGAGCGTCAACAATTCCTGAGATCTATTTAGAAATTCTGAATCTTAGCCCCACCCTAGACCTTCTGAATCAGAATCGGCATTTTCACAAGACCCTCAAGTGACTTTTGTGCACATTAAATTTGAGAAGCACTTCTGCATTCAAACCAGTCCCAGTTTTACCCTCAAGAAGCTTCCACTTATTACATAATAACTTATTCTTGACTTATCAAAATTTTGACCTGTCTTTGTAATAACGCAAGTTTTGCTTTTTGTTCTGTACCACATATTCTCCTGAGTATTTAGGGTTCCCAACTCTATAGAGTTACATGTGGTCTCATCTTTCTAAATCTTTCCCACTTCCTAATCATTTGCCTATAAGAATAAGCTAATATATTAAAACCCAATGATGTTAAAGTTTGCTAAGAGCTTGAATTTATTATTTATTTCAACTAATTATGTGTGCTTTCTGACAAGGGACCTTTGGAGACAATGACCAGCATATAGGAGTAATGTGAATAACGAGAAATTCAGACATCAGAATGGATTAGAGCCAAGAGACAGCCTTGTGTGTCTGTACTGACTATGCATCAAGTCAATACCTCATCACATAAATGGGCTCAGTAGACATTTCAGCACAGATGGATGTTAGCACCTGATGCAAAAAAAAGTAGGAAATGTCTATAGTTAAAGGGATACCTAGCCTTACAATGTCTTAGAGCTAAAAATACTCTGAAAAATGGTTATCCTGGCCTGACCTGAATGATTATCAGGTGATTCAGTAACAATCTCCAACATATTACAACCTATCACAACTGAACATGAATGGCAGTTATAGGCATGGCTTAGTAAAGTTTATGGGAGAAGTGCCATAGCCAATATATCCTCTTAAGAAAAAATATTTTGTCTAGATTCTATTCTGTTCTCTTAGTCATTTATCAAGTTAACATATTCCTAGTGACATTATTTACTAAATAAAGTAGTTTATAAAAACAACATATATGCATAACCCATGGACACAGACAATAGTGTGGTGAAGGCTTAAGGGGAGGAGTGGGTGCAGAGTAGAAGGGATCAATGGGGGGAAAAGGGCACATCTGTAATACTTTCAACAATAAATATAAATTAAAAACAAAACAGGGATTATAATGCTAGACAACTGAACCTAGGTAAAATTGCAAGGTTGCTTTTAATGAGGTATAATTGGCAAATATTGCCAATGTTTTCAATATCTTCCTTCTTTCTCTGTACATAATTTCCCCTGGGATTTTTTAATCTATTATGTAAAAGTACCTTTCACAGTTTGCAATAGGGTAGATTTTAACAAGTGCCTTCCATTCACAAACTCAGGCTGTCTGTTATAAAATACTAAGGTAGTAGGATATACAGAATGGAGCAAAAATAGGTTTACAGTTGTGAGTACAGAAAAACAAAGTTTATTCTTGTATAATTATTTATTATTGTGTTATTTTCCCTACAAACAACTGTAAATCTACTTTTGCCTCGCCCTGTACTGTCAGAAACTTAAAATACTTTGTTCAAGGTTCTTTCACTTTCATTCTATGTACAAACTGGAAAAACACACACTTCTGTTTTTATTTTTTTTCTAGGCTATATGCTATTGGTGGACGTGATGGAAGTTCTTGCCTCAAATCAATGGAATACTTTGATCCACATACTAACAAGTGGAGTCTGTGTGCTCCAATGTCTAAAAGACGTGGAGGTGTGGGAGTTGCAACATACAATGGATTCTTATATGTTGTTGGGGGTCATGATGCCCCTGCTTCTAACCATTGCTCCAGGCTTTCTGACTGTGTGGAACGGTAAAATATTTTTATTTATTTATGTATGTATTTATTTGGTTATTTTTTCAGAAATGAGAAATATTTTTTAAGCCTCCAGAAAGTAGTTTTCCGAATAAATGTTAATCCTTTCAAAGGTTGAGTCCCTTGTAAAACTGCACACTTACTTTTAAGCTCAAAATATTTTGAATACGCCTTATTATGTGTTTTAAATCCATCAAAAGAAATATATAAAGAGAATATTATGTTTTATTATTTGATAGTCACCCTATAAAATAATGAGACAAAAGGGATGTAAGATTAAAAACATTTTATGCCAAGCTATATCACTCAATCTGTTCACCAGCCCAAATCAAAATAACTTTATTGTTTTAAAAATCAGCCCTAGCCTGGCCGTCATAGCTGAGTGGTTGATCCAGGTTCAATTCCCGGTCAGAGCACATTATCCAGGTTGTGGACTCGATCCCCAGCAGGGGGCATGGAAGAGGCAACAGATCAATGACTCATCATTGATGCTGCTGTCTTTCTCCCTTTCCCTTCCTCTCTCTGAAATCAATAAAGATATATTTAATAAATAAATAATAAATAAATATATAAAAATAAATAAAAATAAAAATTATCCCAGTGATTGGCAGAACTGCTATCCTCATCCTAAAGACACACTCCCTTGTTTTTGCTTTCTGAATCTTAAATCAGTTAAGAAACAAAAATTAACTAATTTTTTGATATTTGTCCATGCATTTATCCTTACAAGAGAAATTTATATATTTGTATGACTTTGAGTTACTATCTAGTATTTGTATATTACAACTTAAAGGGCTCCTTTTAGAATATCTTTTAGGAGAGATCTACTAGTAATGAACTCCTTTACCTAATGTTTACCTGGGAATGCCTTAATTTTTCCTTCCTTTTTGAAGGATAGTTTTGGTGGTTATAGAATTCTCAGTTGATAGGATTTTTCTTTCAGCAATTTAAATAGAGTATATGATCCCACCGCCTTCTGTCCTCTGCTGAGAAATTTGTTCATAATCTTATTGAGTATCTCTTGTATGCCACAAATTGCTCTTCTCTTGCTAATTTTAAAATGGTTTCTTTGTCTTTGATGTTCAACAGTTTAATTATACTGTCTCAGTGGGGGTTTTCTTTAGGTTTGTCCTACTTGAAGTTCACTGATATTCTTGGATTTATAAATTCATGTTTTCTTCAAATGAGAAGTTTTCATCTATGATTTCTTCAAATATTATTTCTTCCCTTTTCTCTATTTCTCTTTTTCTTTTGGACTCCCAGAGTGCATATATTAATCCACCTATTTTGTCTCATAAGTCATTTAAATTGTTCGCTTTTCTTTATTCTATTTGATCCTCGGACTTGATGATTGCAAAAGACTTGTATTCAAGTTTACTTGTTTTCTTCTGCCTGAGTATCCTACTAAATCTCTCTAATGAGTTTTTCAATTCAAACATTTTATTTTTCAACCCCAGAATTTCTGCTAGTTCTTCTTTAGAATTTATTTTCCTTTGTTGACATTCTAATTTTCTTCATTTATCATTTTCCTGATTTCCTTAAGTTCTTCGTTTTCCTTTTAGCTCTTTCAGCATATGTAAGACAGTTGTTTCAATGTATTTATCTTGCAAGTCAGGTGTCTGTATTTCTATATTGATCTTTTCTTGATACTGTATTTACTTTGTTTCTTTTGAATGAAACTTGCTTTCCTGTTTACTTATAAGCTTTGTGATCTTCTGTCAAAAATTGAGCATTTGAAACAAAAGGGACATCTCCCAGTCTTTGCAGACTGGCTCTAAGGATGGGGAGACCATGGATAGTTAACATGTCATGTTCTGTGCCTGGGATCAGCCTAGCATGAAGACTTGAGGTCTTCTCAGGACTTTTCTGGACTTGTGTGTTTCCTGGGGTTGTACTTGTTTCAATTCTGTGTATACATATCTGCTTTTAAATGTCTCAATTTCCTTAAGAGTCTCTCAGCTCTGCTGCTTCTCAGGGTCTTTGCTTTTCTTCAGTAGTCTCCAATCAGAAATCTCTTGCCCCAGGGGTCCATGCATCTGTAATTTCCCCACAGCTTTGATGAGCTATGTGTACTATATCCATGGCTTTCCCTTGAAATCTGTGAGCTCTGTCACTTTTGACTGTCTGAGTTGTGATTTAGGTAACACAGAATAATCCCATAGGCAGCACCCAGACAAGTTAGATTGTTGCATATTAAATCTGCTCTTTTCTCTCTGGTTCAAGGAAAGGAACTGGGGTTTGGATAGTGATTTCTCCAATCCATACCATGACTTGCCAGGAGGAGGTGGGGCAAGAACAAATAAAAAGTCACACAATTTCTTACTGACTTGAATATAGCTTATTTTTCACTGAGCATTTATTTTGCCACTGTGGATCTTTGACTGATTTTTAAGAACCCCTAGAAAGTTATTTTAGCCAGTATTTATTTGTTTATTTAATGTTTCTTTGAGATAATGATGTGCTAGAGCTTTATAGCCTACCATCTTGAAGACATCACTTCCCAGTGATGTGACATTGAAAACAAGACAATAACCACATGAAAATCCCATCCAGTTGCCTGTATATTTAAAATTTAAAGCTGAACCCACTTTTCTTTTTATCGTCCAGAAGCACAATAATGAAATTAAATGTAATTACAAATGGAAAATACTTTGAAAGTCTAGTACATCCCTATTCACCTTACAGAAGTGGGAGTTGAAACACTCTCTGTTTAAATAACAAACAAACAGTGGCAAAATTATTATTTTTTCATAAAAGTGGAGTTTTTAAAAGTTTGGAAACCAATTATATTGAACTTTCCATTTCAGTACAAAACCAAAAGTTCACTGATATTACACTCAGGACAATTGATAATTAAACCTCAAGCCAATAACCTTTCTTTTGATTAATACAGAATTGCATCATGCATTTCTAATTTTAAACATTTATTCTGTGTGTGTGTGTGTAACTCAGAGGAATCTTTTTTCTCTTTTAGAACAAACAAAAGAATACAATATACTCAACATTTGTTAAAAATTCACTGTAAGAAGGTGTGAAAAGAATAGATTCTATTGAAATTTTGAATTGACTAGACAATTTATTGATGCTTTCTTTAGACCACAAAAAATTATAGATGTCACACAATACACAAAAGGTTAGGTACAAGCCCACCTGTTAGAAAATGTATACATATACTCAGAAAACCCATACTTGTATTCAAAAATGGTAAAAATAGTTTTCATTTTAAGTAATGGTGGTTAGGCATTTAATTTAATTTCTAAGCTTGTAAAAAATTTATGTTCTTCTACCTAAGAATAACTATAGCCTTCTCTTTATAAAACTGTTGTTAGTGGATAAGACTAAATCACCTCCTCTAAGCTAAACAGACAATATAAGAAATTATTACATTTGGGAAAACTTGATTTGATCAAAGGTACAAACAAATCCATGTAAAAGTAAGTATGCTATCTTAAGTTTTTATTAACACTAAAAACTATATTGTAGTGATAAATTCATGGGAGAGAAAGCTCACAAAGTGATATTTATATAGAGAATTCATATTGTTCTTTAAGGAAATATTAAAAGTTGTCTAAAATAATTTTATATAAAATAACACAATATTGTACAAAATTATATATAGTAAATAAGAACTCAAATGTCTGTTACTATGAAAATCAAACCTGACTTTACAAAAACTTTATCTGAATTTAAAGTTAAATTGCATACACATATAAACAAAGAAATAGATACTTTAAACCCTATTTATAATAGCAATTTTTTGGTAATAAATCTAAATTAGTAAGAGATTTTCTCTATATACACTACAGTCTATGCCTTTTTCCCATTGTAGTTCTGGAGGCTTCTTGTTGAATCTTAGTGGTATAACTTGTGTTGCATTTGCTAAGTTCTTTGTATCTAAATGTGTGGGACTGTGAAATGAGGTTTGGTCCAAAAAGTGTACATTTCATAAGAAAAAAATCTAGAATAAATAAAATATTTTATTTAAACCACCATCATCTCTCCCATTATTATGCCAGCATTTTCCTGGCTTTACTTCATGAACTCCTAAAATTGTAGAATTATATGATAGGATCTGAAAGAGAGGAATTGGGCTGCATTTTACCACTGTATAGTGTTCACAGTAAAATTAGCCTCCCAATGGCTTGACGTGTCTATACCAATTTAAATAGACATTTACACATACAGCTAGAAAAATAAAAAATCAGTTCATATTTTTATATACAAAAGTTCATAATGAAGACTACAAAATTAAATATTTACACACATGTCCTAATAATTAAATGTTTAACCTTATTTACTGACATAACTATATTTCCATATACACTGTTTTTTTTTTAAATTCAAATACACTTAAAAAATTTTTAATGGAAAAGAAGAGCACTTTATACATTCCAAAAAATGTATAATATAGTAGTTCAAAGCACTTGATTTAGAGTCAGATATATCTGAATTCAAATCCCAGGTCTACTGTTTACAAGTTATGTGACCTTGACCTAGTAACTTTATACCCAAACATCAGTTTCCTCATGTGAAAAGTGAGAATAATTGTAGTATCAACCCCATGGGTACAATATAATAAATGTTAATGCACTTAACACATTTCCTAGAACTTATTAAGTACTGATTAGAAGTTAGTTGCTGGTATTGTTTTTGTTTGTATCTTTCTGCAGTCAGTATTAAGTTATTACTATCATTATCTCTTTATTATCATTTTCTGTGAAAATACTTTGAGAAAATGGATAGTACTAAAGTAAAATTTTTAAAAATTACAAATATGACCTTAATACAAACATAAAATTAATGTGTCAAAGATTTTATGTGATTCATTAATTAATGAGGTAACACATAAGATGTTAATACTGCTTAACAGAATCTTGGATTAAAGAACATATAGACAATTAGGAATGCTGAAAAAATTGTTAACGGATGTAAAGGTAGTTAACATCCTATAGGGAATATCATGTAATCCTTAAAGGAAATTATTTGTACATGGTAGAAATTAATTCTATCTCTATAAGGGAAAATCATTTGCATTGCTATACACAAGAATCTCAAGAAAACTCAGTTTTCTACAGTGTAACTTCTATACCTATAGAGATGCAAAATAGGCTTGTCAGTAGAAAGTGAAGCAAAGGCATACACTGTGGAATCAGATATTGTTGGCCTCCCCAGTACCTTAGGCATGTCACTCAATTAAGATAATCATTCAAATGAAATGTTTCTTAAACCATCACATAAACCTATGTTGATTGGGTCAAGGATTATTATTTCTATAATGTGGATGAAAAAAGTGAAGCAAAGAAGTCAAGAGAATTATCCTTAATTTCTCTTAGTGGAGGAATAAGTTTATAACTACTTCTCTTCTCTTCAGGCTTTATTTTATATATATATTCAAAGTACGGAGAGATGGAAAAGCAAAAGAGAAACAAAAGGGAGAAACACCATACTATTTTAATTTGAAAGAAATGTAGTGACTTTTTCCTTAATAATGTCTCCTGTGTGTCTTTGCAGATAGTAACCATATTACAAATTTTTTTTTCTTTAAAAGATTCTACATTCCCCACCCTTCTTTTTAACTAAACAGTATCCAGATAATATTAACATAAGCCATATTTTTAGTATTAACTGTTATGCACATGCAGGGCATTCTTGGGGTTTGGTTGAAAATCTCTAAGGAAATATTTTCATGAGCCCTGGTTCACCATTCATAGGAGTGTGTGCTCTTATGATGACTTCAGCCTCAGAGTACAACAATAGCAATTGTGTTGAAGATTCAGCTTAACTAAAGCATACAGCTATGGATTTGTTGGTTCTGTGTTTATAACATTAGAATTTAAGGTGATATGCTACATGACACTCAATGATATACACTGGATGTTGAGGTTATCTTAATTATTGATGATTTCAGACACTATGAAAAATATGACTAGACAGGGCACATGCCTGGTTGCAAGCTCGATCCCCTGTAGGGGACATACAGGAGGCAGCCGATCAACAACTCTTTCATCATTAATGTTTCTATCTCTCTCTCCCTCTCCCTTCCTTTCTGAAATCAATAAAAAATATATATATATATGTGACTGGATATGAGGCCAGATCAAATCGAAGCTGGGATCATATTATTTAGAATATGATTAACGAGATTAAAAATATAAATAAGAGGGGTAATAGAAATATAAGGAAGCCCGGCTGGCGTGGCTCAGTGGTTGAGCATCAACCTATGAGCCTGAAGGTCATGATTCAATTCCCAGTCAGAGCACATGCCTGGGGTGCAGGCTCAATCCCTAGTCAGGGGTGTGTAGGAAGCGGCCGATCAATGACTCTCTCTCATCATTGATGTTTCTATCTCTCTCTCTCTTCCTCTCTCTGAAATCAATAAAAAACATACGTTTTTAAAAAAGAAAAAATATATAAGGAAATTAGTAGAGGCTAATAATGTCTCTTTTGTAAAACAAATCTTTATCATTAAATTTTACAAATAGGCCAATATAACATCAGAGCATTTCCATGTATATTTATGAGTTTTCTTTTATTGTTTACCTCTTTTAGATGTCAGTATTATGTATATTTTAAAAATAGGCTTCAAATTTTAGGAGATAATTTCTGATGAAGGTTTTAATTAATATTACTTACTGAATTATCTTTCATTTTGCTCAGAGAAAAGTTTAGGGATAAAGAGTTAACTCCAGATTAAAATGGAAAAAATACTAAGCTCCTGTGAAGATAAATAGGAACTCTCATAGGGGAAAAATATAAGATAAGGCTATGGTCACTCTAACCACAAATAGTATTAAAACCAGGGCATGACATTACATAAAACTAAAAAGCAATTATATTCAGATTTACTTAAAATGCCAACTCTCATATAAGCAGGATCAGGCATTTCATATATAACTTTGATATACAGAGAATAAGAGAAAAACTAAAGCTCTCCAACCAGCATAATAAATGAGAGAGGGGGCATTTTTCACACAATGTTAAGACACTAATAAGTGGAATTTCCTCGCAGAGACTCTGAGTACTTGCCAAAGAAATTCATAGTCTTTTTGGAAATACATTTTTTATATGCTTTGAGTGTCCTCTGGTGGCTGAAGAGAGTTTTGTCATGTACTTAATCTTTCACATTTATCAGTCAGACTACATTTGAAACTTATAAGGTATTTTAATTCCTTAGATAAGTATACATTTTATTAAAGACTATTATTTTTAATTTTAACACTATTGTACTTCCCCTCTCAATTGTATTCTTAAATGTCTTAAGGTATGATCCCAAAAATGATTCGTGGTCAACGGTGGCGCCTCTGAGTGTTCCTCGAGATGCTGTTGCTGTGTGTGCTCTGGGAGACAAACTCTTCGTGGTTGGAGGATATGATGGACATTCTTATTTGAATACTGTGGAGTCATATGATGCACAGAAAGATGAGTGGAAACAGGTACTCATATTAAAAGTGTTCAAATTGGTGTGTTTCAGGTTTTAATGAAAATTATTTAAAAATATGTTTGGAATTAGTTCCATTCTCTTCCTCTTAGGGTCTAACCAGATTATTTTAGTGAAATTTGTAGTATGTACTGTATCTATGCTATAGGAAATTACTAGATGATCTAATTGAACATTAGCCAGATCCATCAGTACTTACACAAAAGGGGACAGAGCAATCGTTTGACTTTATAGAATCATTTATTTCACTTTGTAGTGAATTAAATTCAATAATTCAAGAGCTTTACTATCTGGACAACTTCCTATGTTTGTATTATGACTTGAGAACCAAAGAACAATGTCCTCGCCCATAAATATCTGCCCCTTCTTATCTGCTTGTGCCCAAGGAGAAAAATCTTTCAATCCCCTTCTTATGGAGATTGTATAAACTACAATAGTAGTAATTTTTAATCAGTCATTCAGGGAATTTAGTGCACAGTAAGAGACTGGAATTAAATCCTCTCAAAAGTGCTCGGCATCTAACAGAAGAAATTATAAGGACAGTATAAACTGGGGCACTGAACGGAAATCCGAGGATGCTAAAGGCAAACTTGATGGTTTTGACAGTTTTTCCAGTGATAGCTCTAGATTTATTCCAAAATATCTCATGGTGTTTTGTTAGTTAAATAATGGGTTAATAAAAATGAAATATGATTAACTCTTCAACATTTTCACAAACAGACAAACCTTGTATTTGGTATGTAACTTCACCTTCCCTTACGATGACTTCATGCGGCTCTGTATTCTACATAGTGAACTGGTTACTGTTCTAAAATATGTGTTAATGTAATGACAGCTGATAATGGGTTTCAATTCCTTTGTTTCAGCAATTTGATTCAATAAGACCCTTGGAATCATTTAAATTCTTCCATATTGGTAGTAGCAATGCTTAGGACCAGCTAGAAATGGAACATACATTTTAGCAAGCAAGGAGTTAGGTCAAATGCAATAATTAAACTAATTGTCTACGCTGGTGGAATTTACTTTTCTGAAAATTGTAGACCAGTACCTAAGAAACTTAGATCTATTCCTGGCTTTTTGCTGTTTCATTGTGTGGTGTTGGCAAGAGTGAAAAAGAACTAATAGATAATGGAATTATAACAACTATCTGCCAAATAATTTTCAATTATTTTCTCACTTAACTCTAACAGAAACCTTGAAGGATAAGTATTAGCTGTAATTTTTCAAGTGAGGAAAGTACCAGCGAGGTGAAACTTACTCAATATCACCTGCTCCTCAATCTCAGATCTAGATCTTTTTAAATACTACATTTTTTCTACCACACTGGACTGTTATCTGGACTACATTTTCCCTTGTCTTTATGCAAAGTGAAGGTTAGACCAGAACAGCTAAGGACTTTATCAACTCCAATATGCTATATTATCCTAAACACAGAATTCATTTAAACATCATTTCTTTTTCTGTTTTTGTTTTGTGTTAGGAAGTTCCTGTTAACATTGGAAGAGCTGGTGCATGTGTTGTGCTGGTGAAGCTACCATAAAGCTATCTCATCAAACGGAGGAAAACTGAATAATTTTAAAAACAGAGTAGGGAGAAGAAAGGAGGAAGAAAAATGTTCTTTCCTTCAATTAGTAATCAAACATGAAAATTCTTTAGTTATTTTAATATGTAGTTATGATTGCTTTCATTTGTGAAGCCAAAGCAAGTTTTAAACATGAATTACATATAGGTGTTTAGTGTGTGTGTTGTTACAGCTGATTATACACATGGAAATCTCCTCTAGGTTTAGCCTCATTACTTTAAAATGTTTAAAGGAAATTGATAGTGACCAAGGTATGAAAAGTTTTAAAAGCATTGCTAATTTTTAAGTTAAGAGTCTGAGAAATCAAAAATATTTTCTGTTTCAAAGGTACTCTATTATCTAGACTATAACTAGTATAAAAGAGAACTTCTAAAGTTAAAATATAGTCAGATTTTAAGTAAGACATCATTCTCTTATTCAAACAATATCCCAAATAGCTAAATAATACCTCACATGTATTAATGGAAAGCTTTCGCTGTGTTGACAAGGAATAATGAAAAACTCATTGGCATAATTTGTTATGATGATCACAGTATATTAAAAATTTTACAAACTTATTCTTTTACAGTATCATCTTCCAAAGCACACATATAAATTTGGTATTCCTTAACATGTCTTGTTGGATTTGCTACCAGTAAAATATTACTGTAATTTCATATACACAATCTATACAACAAAATAGTGAATACTTATCATTATGATACAAACTGTGACCTCTGCCCTAAAGTGTCAGGGCCTCACTTGTATAGAAAGTAATATTCTCCTCAAACATTTCTATGAGCTCTGTCAACACCTACCATTAAGTTTAACAAGTTTTCAAAAACAATTTTTGAAGTACAGTAAAATTGAGAAGATGTTTTACAGTATTAACACATGGAAATACCAAAATGTTTGATATCCACGGTAAGTTCTGTATCTTTTATGTAGCAATACATACCTTTCTTTTAATGTTATATTCATCCAGTAGAAAATGTTAAGGATATGCACACTACAATAAACATTTTTAAATTAGAAAACAAACAAAAAGGTTAGTTGGGCAGTACTTTACCTTTAAGTTTTTATTTGCATTTATCCCATTATAGAAAATATTTAAGATAAAATGTTGAAAAAATTTCTTGATAAAAATAACTTTTCAAATAAATGTACAATTTTAGAATTTCTGCAATATGATTTTTTTAAATAGGCTTTGCATTGTAGTATGTGAAACCAACAAATAAAATCCAGACAGATGCTTATAAAATGTACTGCTACTTTTTAAATTTTAAAAAAGAGCAATGTAAGTTTTACAAAGATATCTGTACTTTGACAGATTGAATTTAAATAAAATCTATTTCCTCTGGTTATAAAGAGTATGGCTTTAAATGGTCAAATACAGCTTGAATTGACTTTTTTTAAAATATGTTTTTATTGATTTCAGAGAGAGAAAGGGAGAGGGAGAAAGAGAAACATCAATGATGAGAGAGAATCATCAATTGGCTGCCTCCTGCACACCCCCTAGTGAGGATTAAGCCTGTAATCTGGGCATGCGCCCTGACCAGGAATGGAACTGTGACCTCCTGCTTCATGGGGCGACACTCAACCACTGAGCCACACTGGCTGGGCTTGAAATGACTCTTTAATATTTATTGCCCCAATTTTTAAAATACTGTATTTAAATACAAAAATGTAATTTCCCTCCTTTGTTTTTTATCCCTGCCACTGTCTTTAATTTTAAATAAAAGTTATAGACATCTTGAGTTCTAAGGGTAGAGATGGAGATACAGAGATGCCGTAAAAAATAAACACATGTTCTCAGCCAGCGTAGCTCAGTGGTTGAACGTTGACCCATGAATCAAGAAGTCACTGGGTAGATTCCTGGTCAGGGCACGTGCCCAGGTTGCAGGCTCGATCCCCAGTAGGGAGTGTGCAGGAGGCAGCCAATAGATGTTTTTCTCTCATTTATGTTTCTATCTTTCTATCCTTCTCCCTTCCTCTCTCTCTCTAAAAATAAAAATAAACACTTGTGCACACACACACAGAGTTCTAATGGGTGTTTAAATTTATGTCTTATCCAAACCAGTGTTGAAGTAGAGTTACATAAACCTTTGTCCCCAGAGCGTAGCTTGGCATGTAAAGTTAAATTGAAGTGTGAGCCAGTGGGAAAAGAAAGATCAAAGGACCTATCACAGCGGAGCCTGCCAATGCTCCAGTCACAGCTAGATGTCATCGATAGGGAGATCATATCCAGAGTAATAACTGGTCAGGCAAGCAGAGATTGAATACCATCTTCTTGATGGTCCGGTTGGGCTTGCTTCATTTTTATCAGGTACTATTAGGAGAGAGATGTGTGCTATCCAGAGAGAGACCCAGAGCTACCACTGCATAGCTGCATTTGAACTGTGCTCGGGCTATCACCTGGCTGAACTGCCAACATCTGAGCAGATCTGAAGAGTCAGAATGGAGCGCTGCAGAGGCTTAGGGCACTGTCCCATTTTGATAGAGAGGTAACACTGACAAAGAGTCCTCCTAGAAGGGATATAACTAAAACTCCTCTGATTTTAGATTTTTTTCCTTTTCTTAAGCTCTCTAACAGGACTCTTACCCTGACACTCTGGTCCAGGAAAAGATAAAAAGACCATAAAACATGTTTCCTCAGTTGTCATCATTCTGTCCTCTTATTACAGTCATACGAAATAGAGGGACAGGTTTTCCAGTTACTTTCCTCTTTGTGTTGGACTTGCTTTATATCATGTATGCTGTTGCTGGAGACGCTAAGCCACAACTTGAGTGATGAACAAATGATCTCCCTAGTCTATGGACCATACTACATAAACTTCCTGTTTTACCAACCTGGCTCACCATGTGTCAAAGAAAACATTTTAAAAAGTGTTGATGGCTTTTTTTACTCTCTTGGCAATACTTGTTTTTCAAGATTATTGCCTGCTACAGACTAGAAAAAACAATCCTTTTATACATGTTAAAAGTTTTTGGCATTTATTTTTTTTTGCATTCCTGTTCTAATCCTGATCCTGCCCTTACACACAAAGACGCACGCACACACACAGAGGGCATACACAATGAGAGAAATGGGCACATCTAGCAAAATATGGGAAATCTCACATGAATTCATGTTAAAGGATACAAGCACAGTAATATTCTTCAAAAGATATATCTGTCATAAACATTTATTAAGGATCTGTATCTTAGGCCCTAGTGGCATACATAAATAAAGGCTAAGTTTATGAGATCTCTTTCAAATTCAGGCCTACATAATTAAGACAATATTCCAAGTGATAGAGAATCAGAATTTGACGGCCTCTTCTCTACAAAGTCCAATGGAATTTGCTAAATTCGCATTTTATCTAAGGTCATAGAATCCCTCATACAAAGAGCCTGGCTTCAATATACTAAGGTCAGTATCTATTTGAGTTGTTGAATACTATTATCTGGATCATAACTAATTAGAACTGACCAAAACTGGGTCACATAGAGGTTCTGGCCATCAGAGAACAAGTAGTTTTATTTTAAAATAGGCCTGAAGGGACAATATCAGAAAGAAGGAGATTTTTAGGACAATAATATCAGCAAAATGGCAACACAGAAATGTATATTGCTTGCTCCCCTATGCCCCCTTCCACCATCAATTTGAAAAACTATACATGCACAAAAATACCTTAACAAAAGTGAAGATTCCAGGTGAAGGATCACATCACCTGGGTGAAGCACACAAATAAGAAAGGACAAATGAAGGAGGGTATGAAAGATAGTCACACTACTTCATTACCTTTCCACCAAACCCAAACAGCCCAACTTCAAAGAAGACACTGTTTGGGAGGAGAGTAAAGTGAGTGCTCAACTTCACCACAGACCCCAAAGTAACCCATCCCAGCACTAGGAGGCTCCTGCAGTTCTAGATGGCTCTCTTCTGGCTCCTGCAAACCCAGCACCGCCCTCCTCCCCAGCCATTCACCCTGGCACTTGTTGACTACAGGGACGTTAGGCAGCTCTAGCAGCCCTAAACAGAGTCCTTGGCATCAGATCCAGCGGGTTTCCATGAACCCAAATCCCCATTCACCTTGTGCCTGCCTACTCCAACCTGAGGCAATTCTCATAGCCCCAGTCATCTTACAAACTGAGGCTTCCAGCCCACCAGACAGCTGGCCAGTTCCTGCAGTTCCACATGACCAGTGGCCACAGGGGATTCTATGGTTCCAAGATCCTAGAGTACTCCCATGAATCAAGGCCCCCACTCCACTCTGGCACTTTCTGATTCTCATGGTTCCAGGGGGCTCCAGTGGCCCCAGCATCCCTGCCCACCACAGAGCTAGCTGATGCCTCTGGCACCAGGTTCCTGATGGGTTCTCATGAATGCAGTTTCCAAGCTTACCCCAGTACCATTCAGGTCTAATGGCTTGGGGCTGTTCCCGTGGCAACAGGCTTCCATTGGGATCTGGCAGGTTCCCAGCATATGTCAGCACTGGCTAGCTCCTGTGGCCCTGGGTGGCTCCTGTAGTCTCAGGCTCCCATTCAGTGCCTGCGACCGCTCCGGGGGGCACATGTGAACCGTAGAACCCAGGAGGGCCCAGTGCTAAGCTAACTAACCTGTTTCAGGCTTTCAACCCACCCCAGCACAAGGACACCCAAGGACTTCAGCAAGAAGAGAGGAACGCTCCCAAACTCATTTTATGAGTGCAGCATTACCCTGATACCAAAGCCAGATAAGAACACTGCAAGAAAAGAAAACTACAGGCCAATATACCTGATAAATATACCTGATAAAAAACATCAGAGATCCAAAATATACAAAGTAAACACTGATTGAAGGGATAAATATACAGTTTTATACTAATATTAAAATACTTTAATACCTAACTTTCAATAATGGATGCAAATGGAAAAAGTGAAACTGGATCCTTATTTTACATCATATAGAAAAATTAACTCTAACTGGATCAAAGATTTAAAATGAAGAGGTAAAACATTAAAACTCTTAGTAGAAAGAATATGAAATATTTCATGATACTGGATTTGGCAATGATTTCTCACCAAAAGCACAGGCAACAAAAGAAAGAGAGATAATTTGGATTTCATTAAACTAAAAACTTGTTCATCAGAGGATCATATCTAGAGAATTAATCAATAATCCACAGAATCGGATAAATATTTGTAATTCATATATCTGATAAGGGATTCATATTCAAGATGCATTTTTAAAACTCCTCTTATAGTTCAACAATGAAAAAAAACATGAACATCCCTATTCAAAACTGGGCAAAAGGCTTAACTAGACACTTCTTCCAAAAAGATATACAAACAGCCAATAAGTACATGAAAGTATACTGAATATTCCTAATCATTAAAGAAATGAAAGTCAAAACTATAATGAGATATCACTTTACACCCATCATGATGGTTATTAAAAAAACAAAAGTAACAGACTTGGCAAGGATGTGGAGACAAAGGAACACTTGGGCATTATTGGTGGGAAAGTAAAATGATGCAATCACTGTGAAAATGAGTATATTGTTTCCTTCAAAAAATAAAAACTAAAATTACTCTATGATCCAGCAATTCCAATTCTAGGTCTATATCTAAACAATTTAAAGCTGGAAATTTAACAGGCATTTATATACCAATGTTTATAGTAACATTATTCACAGTAGACGAAAAGTAGAAACAACCCAAATATTCAATAATGGATGACTGGATAAACAAAATGTGATATATCTCACATTATTGATATATACATATATATATAATTTTCAACCTTAAAAAGCAAATAAATTCTGACACATGCTACAACATGGATGACATTTGAGTGATGCTAAATAAAATAAACCAGTCACAAAAACGTAAGTACTGTATGATTTCACTTATATGAAGTATGTATAATCAAATTCATAAAGGCAGAAAGTAGAAAAGTAGATACCAAGGCTTTGGGACAGGGGGTAATAAGAAGTTAATGTTTAATGGGTATAGCAGGGATTCAGTTTGGGCTGATAAAAAGTTCTAGAAAATGGATAGTAGAGATGGTTGCACAACAAAGTGAATATATTTAATTCCATTAAATTGTTCACTTAAGGCCTGGCCTGCATGGCTCAGCTGTTGAGCATTGGCCTGTGATCCAGGAGATCATGGTTCAATTCCCTGTCAGGGCACATGCCCGGGTTGCAGGCTTGATCCCCAGTCACTCTCTCACATCACTGATGTTTCTATCTCTCTCTCTCCTTCTCCCTTCCTCTCTCTGAAATCAATAAAGATATATTTTTTAAAAATTGTTCACTTAAGATATTTAAAATGTTAAATTTTGTGTGATATATATTTTACTGCAATAAAAATAAAAATAAATGGATTATAGACCTAAATGTAAGAAATTACATTATAACTCTCTTAGATTAAAATATAGAAGTTGATCTATATGACCTCTAGTAGGCAATGCTTTCTTAGAAATGACTCCAAAAGCACAGTGACAAAAGGAAAAAAATATATACCTCATCAAAATTACAAAAATATGGTACTGCAAAGTACACTATGAAGAAAAAGAAAGTGCACCCTGCAGACTGTAAATCTGATATCTCATAAGTGGCTTGTATCCGAAATATTTTTTTTAAATATAACTCATTGGTAAAATGAGAAATGATTCAATTTAAAAATGAGCAAAAGATTTGAATAGATATTTCTCCAAACAACATATGCAAATGTCAATGGGCACAAGAAAATAAGCTCAAGATAATTAGCCAGTGGAAAAATGAAAACAAAACCATAAAATAATAGTTCACATTGATAGGATGGCTAAAACAAACACACAGGGTATAACGGGCTTAGCAAGTATTTGGAGAAACAGAAAATATCATACATTGATGGTGAGAATGTAATATTATGCAATATCTTTAGAAATAACTAGGTGGCTCCTTAAAATGTTAAACAGAGAGTTACCATATGACCCAGAAATACAATTCCTAGGTAAACCTCCAAGAAAAATCAAAACATTTGTTCACACACACAAAAAATGTGTGCGTAAGTGTTGTTTTTTAATAACTGATACTTAAATATTTATTATGTGTTGAACACTGTGCTAAATCCTTTAAATGCATTATTTAATATAACTTTCAGAACTTCTGCACTTTTTAAAAATTTTGGTATGATTAACATACAAAGAGTTATAGATATTTAAAACTGTTTAGACGTAAGTATATGCCCATGAAACCATTAAAACCAAAGCCATCAACTTATCCATCACCTCTAAAAGTTTTCTCTTGCTCCCTTTGTTTTTGTTTAGTTATGTTTTTTTCCTTTTGTGGTAAAAGTACATAGTCTAAGATCTACTTTCTTAGAAAAAATTTAAGTACACAATACAATATTGTTAGTCAAAGACCCTATGTTTTACAGGAGATCTTCAAGACACATTTATTGTGCATAACTGAAAATGCATTCTTTGAACAACACCCTCCCAGCTCCTCTGTCCTCCAGCCCCCAGAAACCACCATTATACTCTCTGCTTCTATGTGTTTGACTATTTGAGATTCCATACAGAAATGAGATCATGCAGCATTTGTCTTTCTTTGTCTGGCTTATTTATCTTACTATAATATCCTCCAGGTTCATCTATGTTGTTGCAAATGGCAGAATCTCCTTCTTTTTGAAGGCTGAATAATATTCCATTATATGTATATACTATATTTTCTTTACTCATTCATCCATACATGGATATCTAGATTGTTTCTATATATTGGCTATTGTGAATAATGCTGCAATGAAATGGAAATCAAGATATCTATTTGAGATCCAGATTTCACTTACTTTGAATATATACCCAGAGTGGGATTGTTGGATCAATTTGAAATTCTATTTTTAATTTTTTCAGTAACCTCCATATTGTTTTTGGTAGTAGTTGCACTGATTTACATTCTTACCGATAATTTATATGAGTATTTTCTTTTCTCCACGTTTTTGCAAACACTTGTCCTTTTCGCCTGATGATATCTCATTGTGGTGTCCATTTGCCTTTCCCTGGTGATTAATGATATTGAGCACCTTTACATATACCTGTTGGCTGTTTGTCTTTGGGGAAATGCTTATTCAGGTACTTTGCCCATTTTTAATCAGGTTTTTTGTTGTGGATCTTGCTATTTAGTTGGAGGAGTCCCTTAAATATTTTGGATATTAACCCTTCATAAGATAAATTGCAAATACTTTCTCCTCTTATCCATGTTACTTTTGCATTTTTGATAATTTCTTTTGTTGTGCAAAGCCTTTCAGTTTGATGTAGCCCTACTTGTTTTGTTTTTGTTCCTTGTGTATAGGTGTTGTCTTAAAAATTATTGTCAAGATCATTGTCAAGGAATTGTTTCCCTATGTTATCCTCTAAGACATTTATAGTTTCAGGCTTTATGTTTAAGTCTTTAACTCATTTAGAGGTGATTGTGCATGCGTGTGTGTGTGTGTGTGTGTGTGTGTGTGTGTGTGTGTGTGTGTATAATGTAAGTTAGTAGTTTAGGGTCATTCTTTTATATGTGAATATTACATTTTCCCAGGACCATTTATTGAAGAGACTGTTTTTCTTCCATTGAGTATTCTAGGCTTCCTTGTCAAATATTAGTTTACCATATATGCCTAAGTTTATTTCTGAACTGTTGATTCTGTTCCAATGGTCTATGTTTCTGTTTTAATGAAATTTGCTGAGTCTTGTAAAGGTACCCTTGTACATGAATTGTTATTTTTTTCTTGCAACTTTAAATTTTTTCTCTTTGTCTTTCACTTTTGACAGTTTGATTATAATGCACTCAGTGTGAATATTTTTTGATTCTTCTTATTTGAGATCTTCTGGGTTTCATTAATCTGGATATACATTTCAGATCTTAGATTTGTGGAACTTTCAGACATTATTTATTCAAATAATCTTTCTGCCCTTTCTGACTCTCTCTCTCTCACACATCCTTCTAGGAAATCCATTTTATCTATCTATCTATCTATCTATCTATCTATCTATCTATCTATCTATCTATCATCTATCTATCATCTATCTATCTATCTATCTATCTATCTATCTATCTATCTATCTATCTATCATCTATCTATCTATCATCTATCTATCATCTATCTATCTATCTATCTATCTATCTATCTATCTATCTATCTATCATCATCTATCTATCTATCTATCTAATCTATATAGTAGTTATTTGATGATGTCCAAAGAGGCTGATAGACTTTCTTTACTATTTTCATTCTTTTTTCCTTTTTTTCCTCTAATGGACATTTTCAAATAAATTTTTCTGGGTTTATTTATTCTTTATTATATATGATAAAGTCTGTTGTTGAAGCTCTTTATTGAAAATTTCAGATTAGTTGTTGCAATATTCAGCTTGAAGATTTCTATTTGGTTCTTTTTTATGGTTTCTACTTCTTTATTGAAATTTTTAGTTTGTTTATATGTTGTTTTCCTGATTGTGTTTACTTGTCTGTGTTATATTGTAGTTCATTAAGCTTCTTTAAGGCAATTATTTTGAATTCTTTGTAAAACAGTTTATGAATCTCCATTTCTTTAGAGCCAGTTAATGGAGCTGTATTAGCTTCCTTTGGTGGTATCATGTTTGCCTGGTTCTTTGAGATCCTTATAGCCTTGTGTTTGTGTCTGTGCATTTGAAAAAGCAGTCTTCCAGTTATTTGATTTTAACATGCTGGCTTTGGCAGGTGAATACTTTCACCTTCAGCCTGTCCAGAGATTCTGGAATTGTCAGCTGACAGGATATGTGAATGATCCTGTTGGTATTTTCCATGGGTAGGCCTACTGCCAGGATCCTCAGGTAGGGACATCAGGTTATAGGTGGGTGGGCCTGGAACCATGTCTATCAGCAGGTTTGGAGCAAGGTCCATGAGTGGACAGGGTTCCTTCCAAGACTGCATGCAAAGCAGTAATGAAAACAGGTCTAAAGGCAGTGAGAGTGCTTCTGGGTCCACAGTCAGCAGGCTTGCTGTCAGAGTCATAAGTAAGCATGGCTCCTGCCTGGTACCTAGCAGATGGGACTTCCATGAGTCTTATCCTAGTGGGGATAAAGTCAGATCACAGGTTTGATTTCAGTTCCATAGTCAGGTATAAGGTCAGATTGCCTCTCTCTGGGACTGCAATCAAGTGGGTTGGCTCTGGGCCATAGGGCTGCTTCTGAGTCTACTGTCAGGTCTGTAATCAGCAGGTATATCACAGGGATGTGAGTGGATGTGGTTCCTACTGGGTCCGAAGGCATATAGTACTTCCTCTGTCACCTTGGGCATGTAAAGCTGCAGCCAAATCCACCTAGGTATTGTGCTGCTTCCAGGTCTGCATTTGGATCTGTGATTGGTGGGCCTTCTTGCAGGAGCACAGGCCTACCTTTTCAAAGTAGCTCTCCTTGGCTGCAGGCTCCATTGAGGTGTCATAAATTCTTACCTGAATCCTGAAACTCCCACAAAAATTATTTTGCCCAGTAGGTAGTTGCCAAATGGTGTTTCTGTGGGGAGATGAGGGTCAGTAACATCTATAGGTTTGGGCTTTATGTCTTGTTCTGACGTTCTTACTGACCGAAGTTTTACACTGTTCATCTCTTTAAGGATATATAGCATATTTAACACATGAAGTTTTGGGGGGGCTGTTCTAACTGAAAATATTTACAGCACAGAGCTTTTTTTCTCTTGGCTCTTTGATCAGATCAATAGCAGATATACTTTCGTGGAGTGCTGATGAAGGGAGAGGTGGCAGAAATAGAGTAGGTGGGACAGAAGGTGGCACTAGGTTAACAGAGGTGGTAGAATTTAAGTAAACTGCAGTGAACTTTAAACCTATATAATTTTTTAAAATTTATTTATTGATTTTAGAAAGAAAGGAGGAAAAGAGGGGAAAGAGAGATAGAAACATGGATTTGTTGTCCCACTTATTTATGCATTTATTGGTTGATTCTTGTATGTGTCCTGACCCCAGATCGAACCTGCAGCCTTGGTATATGAGGAGGACACTCTAATCACCTGAGTACCTGGCCAGGGTGGAACCTATATGATCTGATTAACCAATCATACCCTAATAAATTTAATTTAAAAATTAAAAAATATATCAACTGCAGTGAGATATTGTTGTTCTTGCAGTGTTAAAATTTTAGTAATCTGAGCTCTGAAATTAGCAAGTTCATTTGTAAGAGCACAGATCTTCTGCAGGGCTTCCTCATTTCCCAGTGGTGTCTTCAGTTGAGGCTCTTCTGGAGATAAGTTTGATAAGAAAAACTGCCTGCCTGAGGGCTTCTCAAAAAAAAAAGAAAGGTCATCCTAAAAGGGTTGCCTTGACCTGACTTCTGTCCTCCATCTTATTGAGAACTCTCCTTCTTTGGCTACCCATCCAACAACAGCAAAAGATGTTACTATATCTTCTCTTGACTGACTGGAATTCCATTCTGTTTTTGCGCTGGTAAGCTGAAACTGAACTCTTGGACACTAGGTCAGAGATTAATTAATACCAATTTTCTTTAGGATACTTTGAGGTGAACCATATGGTTACCCAGAACAAATTACCGATTGCATGCTTACTCCAGCCAGTTGTACAACCATTTTAATTAGGAGCTTAATTCAGCCAAACATTGAGATGGCAAAGTTTCTCCAAATTTGCATTTCCGCATTTCCGGTATTTCAGGCATACATAGCAGCCCATGGTCCTTTAAGCATACCAAGCCGCATGGCAGCAAGGAATCTTCCTCAGCTACTCCAGCTTCCAGCTTCCTCCTCTAAGCATTTACAATTTGAGAATCCCAATATCAGAAAAAAATTTCAATCTGTATCTGTTTTGTTCCTTGCCACCTCTTTCTCTTAAGGCAGTGAAAGCCAAGTTGTTTCCATGTATTAAGAGAAGAGAAGAAGGGAAATAGAATGAGAAAGAATAGGTTAATAACTCAGAATCTTAACAAGTCACATTAATAGCTCTCTTCATTTGGGAATAGTAGAAGAGCCTGTTGTGATTACATCATGGCACTTTTAGCTGATACATGTGGGTCTAGGCATACTTAATATAGAAGAAACAACTTACCTAAATTACATGAAGACCTATAACACTCAACTGGTAGATAACATATGTTTTGTAGCTGGGAGTGGGAGAGATTTTTCTCTTGGGTGGTGGGGGGTGGAGCATTGGCTGGACTGTAAAGAAGAGAGTGGATGGGTTGAAAAAGTGAGTATTCCAAACTCAGCATTTCAAATGATTCTGTGTTCTAAATGCTTCTGTTTCCTTTAAATTTATGTATTGAAATCCTAATGCCCAATGCGATGGTATTATTATGTAGGGCTTTTTGAAGGCTAGTAGGTCATGAGAGCAGAGCCCTCATAAATGAGATTAATAACTTTCTAAGAGAAAACCCAGAGAACTCACTTGCCCCACTTTACCATGTGAAAACACAACAAGAAGTCTATGATCTGGAAGGGAACCCTCACCTAACCATGCTGTCATCCTGATCTTGGACTTCCTAGCCTTCAAAACAGTGAAAAATAAATTTTTATTCCTTAGAATCTGCTCAATTTGTTAATTTGTTCTAACAATATGAGTGGAGCTGCCCCATAAGATAGATGAGGTCCAACTCACTATGGTTAAAAGGATGCACATCAAAAGCTTATCAAAGAAATAAAATAATAAAATAAAATATAAAATAAAAATGTTGGGATACTTTGGGTATAAACAGAGCTGCTTTGCAATCCATAGATAAAGGATTTCTCAGAGTTGCTGGCAGGGCTTAGGGGTAAAGGAGCTATTTAGCCTGACACTGCTGTAGCAAGAGAAAATTAAGAATTTTAAGAAATCTATTCTTGGCACAGAATGACAGAAATGTGCAACAGTGAGGTTCAAAGTAGCAACTAGAGGAGAAGAATCTGTGTAAAGAGGAATACCTTGTTCTGTCTTTACCAAGGATATTGATTTGAGGCACATGTGAGATCCTCTTTGAGGATTCAGAAATAAATTGATACAGGGGAAAAAAGAAGTTGATAGTGTTATGTAGTTTGAGAATTAAAAGTTAATATGGGAGCCCAGCCAGGCGTGGCTCAGCGGTTGAGCATCGACCTGGGACCCAGGTGATTGGGGTTCGATTCCTGGTCAGGGCACATGCCCGGGTTGTGGCTCAATCAATGACTCTCTCATCATTGACATTTCTATCTCTCTCTCTCCCTTTACTTTCCTCTCTCTGAAATCAATAAAGATATATTAAAAAAAAAAAAGTTAATATGGGGAGATTGACATCAGCAAGATAGCAGACTAAGAAGCTCCAGGCTTTATTTATCCATTGGAATTGCCAAGTAAACAACAGCATATGGACAAAGTGGGATCTCTAGAAACCATTTAAGAAGCTCCAGGGAGAGAGAAGATGGAGGCACTCTGACAAGAAGCAGAGTGCCCTTGCTTTGACCAAAGAGTGCATTTGCAGCTAAAATACTACATGGCTATCTTGGGAAAGCAAGAGAGACTTGCCTGGGTGGACATATTTTGAGTAAGGAGTACTGAAGAAACACCATAGAGCCTGATAAGAAAGGGGGGGGATAGAAAAGGAGAGTCCTCCCTGAAGCCAGTTCTCAGGTACGAGGCCTGAACTTTAGTGGCTACAAAACTCCCTCACCTGGGGAGTATGGACTGGCATCCAAAAGCTAGGATCTCAAACCCAGAGCAGTGAAAAAGGGAAGGAGAGCCAGTGTAGGGTGAGCAGAGGAAGCCAGGGGGAAACAGTGCCTGGGAGGAGGGGGCCGTGCCTTCTCAGTGAAACAACATGCTTAATTGTGGCAGCTGGAACAGGAGAGTTTCACCCTAGGTGCTGAAATCATGAAGGGCTATCCCACAGGGAAGGGCTTCTGAATGGGAAGAGATACTCAGCGGCCACCTATAGGGACCCTCTGCTTTCCTGTAAGGCATTGTGTAAAACCCCAGAAAGCATTTGAACTGTGTGGCATGGGGAAGGGGAAGAGAGCCTTCCAAACACCAGAGAGGGACTGAGCCACCAGTGAGGTGGATCAGGACTCTAGATGCCTGGGGTGACAGTGAGGGCAAATTAGAGAATTTTTACCTGCTCTGAGGGGAGCCACTATAGCTTGCAGAAGCTGCCCCAGCTTTACTGAAATCAGCTGTGCAGGAGACTTGGGTGAGGCTGACTTTGTAACCCTTCGTGCACGGTTCTCAGGTGAGAGGGTGTCGGGACCTCATTGGGCGGATTCTCTGTTGCTTTGTGAGTTTATGATTGCTGAACAAGCATCCACCTTCCTGGCTTGCATTGGGGAGACAGACCAGCGAAAGCTGGGATTTTTGTGTGCACTGTAGAGAGTTTGAACTGAGCTCACTGTGAGATCAGCCAAGCAGAGCTGGGAAAGGAGAGGCGGAGCACACCTACCTCTCCCACAGGTTAAGAACCTTCAACAGGAAAGAGGTTGGTTCAGTTCACTGAAACCCCAGATATCCTCTGCAGGGCACAGTCCTGAGGGGGAAGGGAGAACAGTACACAGACAACAATATAAGAGTAATAATCTCAGGGACTATTGTTTGGGGACTGTAGGGAAACCTTAAAACCCCTTGTGGGGGCTGGGCAGACAACATGCTCACCAGAATATTTTTTTAATCAAACCCACTGAGCCCCGGCTGCTGAAACTACCCATACAGAAAGGGCAACAGACTGAATTCGATCTGAACCTACAGCAGTCCATTGTACGGGGAACTAGAATTGGAGGATATGGTAGAGACTGAGGAGTTGGCTTTGAAGCAGAGACTAACTTCCCCACAGTGAGTGCCTGACAACAAAACCTCTAAATAAAGAGAAAAATAGCCCAAGCTACACTAGTTGATCTGCACCATAGAGACTCTCTTCAGAAGATACTGGAGTAAGACCAGGCAACCACAAAGGGGAGGCAAAATAGCCAACAGTTGGAGGTGGTCCACAGAGAATCTCAGAACAGCCAACTACCTAAGGACACCAGAGCAAAACCCAAACAGCTCTTGATATTGGTTGACACACAAGTACCTCCCAGGAGAACAAAAAACAGCATACAGAACAATAAACCTCAGATAACATAAACTGCCCAAATGAAACTAACCTGGTTGACTTTTTTCTTTTTCTTTTTTTTTTTTTATACAAGAAGGTGATAAACATCACTTTTTAAATATATATATATATATATATATCTTTATTGATTTCAGAGAGAGGAAAGGAGAGGGAGAGAGAGATAGAAACACCAATGATGAGAGAGTCATTGCTCGGCTGCTTCTTGCACGCCCACGACTGGGGATCAAGCCCGAAACCCGGGCATGTGCCCTGACCAGGAATCAAACCCTGATTGCCTAGATCCTAGGTCAATGCTCAACTGCTGAGCCACTCCTGGCCGTGCAAACATAACTTTCTTTTTTCTTATTTTTTTCTCTTTCTTTTTCTCCACTTTTATTCTCTGTCTTCCTGTCTTTTTGTTTGTTTGTCTTTTTATTTTATTTTTTAACCATTTTCAAATTCCTACCCTCTACCCTTAGTTTTTTGTTCATGCAGCTACCTTTCAGAACTTTTCTCTGCCCTTTTTATATCCCAGTAACCTCTCTATTTATTACTTTTATGATTATGATTATTTTACTATTAAGAATAATATCTTTTTCTCTCTTTTCTTTTAACATTTGTGTTCTCACCTCCCTCTCCCAATTCTTCTTCCTCTTGAATTATTTTCATTGTGATTGTCAAGATATTTTTAAGTTACTGTTTGTTTCCTGGCACTTTGGTTGTGTTTTGTTTTGCCTTGTCAGTACACAATGTGGTTGTAGCTGAGCCTCACAGTTAGCCAACCTGAGTGGAGGGTCTTCCCATGAATACGTCAACAACAATCTAGACCCAATCACAAAAAAAGATCCCAAAGAATCCAGAAAAGGGACACCCACAAAAGGGACACACCTAGAGCAAATAACTCACAAATATAAGGAAAATACAGCTCTTGGTCTCACTGGACATACACTACAAAATCCCACCCCACAAGACTGAGAAAGAGCAAATATATCTAATATACAGATACAAACACTAAGGGTCACTAAAATGGGAGGAAAAAGAAACAACCCCCAAACTAAAGAAAAAATCACCAAAAAAAGACCTTGATGAAATGATGGTAAGCACATTATCAGAAATAGAGTTCAGAATAATGATTACAAAAATACTCAAGGAAATTAATGAGAACCACAAGACAAATAATGCAAAGGTCCAGGAACTTAGTGAAAGCTTCATCAGCATGAAAAAGATATGAATATAATAAATAAGAACCAGGCAGAAATGAAGAATATTGTATCTGATATCAAGAATACACTGGAAGGCATTAAAAACAGGCTCAAGGACACAGAGGATAGAATAAGTGGATTAGAAGATAAGGTAGAAAAAAGCACTCAATCAGAGTGAGAAAAAGAAAAAACACTTAAAAAGCATGAGAGGAGTTTAAGGGAACTTTGGGACAACATGAAGCAAAATAACATTTGCATCACAGGGGTGCTAGAGGGGGAAGAAAATCAGCAAGGGATATAGAACATGGTGGAGGAAATAATGAGAGAAAACTTTCCAAACTGGTGAAGGAGAAAGTCACACAAGTTCAGGAAGCACAGAGGGTTCTAAAGAAGAGGAATCCAAAGATACCCACTCCAAGACATATCATAATTAAAATGGCAAATGTTACGGATAAAGAGAGAATATTAAGGGCTTCAAAAGAGATACAAGCAGTGACCTACAAGGGAGCCCCCATAAGGCTCACAGAAGTTTTCTCAACAGAAACCCTTAAGACCAGAAGGGAATGGCATGAATATCTCAAAGTAATGAAAACCAAGAACCTATAACCAAGGTTGCTTAATCCAGAAAGGCTAAAATTTAAAATTGAAGGTGAAATAAAGACCTTCGCAGATAAAAAAAAAAGGCTAAAGAAATTTAGTACTACCAAACAAGCATTATTAAAAAATGCTAAAATTACAGCTTTAAGAAGAAGAAGAAATATTGAGAGAAAAGCATATCAGCATACAGGGGGGAAAATGGCATTAGATAAGTATATAGCAATAATAACCTTAAATGTAAATGGATTAAATGTTCCAATCAGACATAAGTTAGCTGAATGGATAAGAAAACATGACCCATATATATGCTGTCTACAAGAGACCCACCTGAGAGCAAAAGATTCACACAGTCTGAAAGTGAAAAGATGAAAAATAAATATTCCATGTGAATGGAAAGGAAAAAAAAGCTGGAACAGCAATACTTATTTCTGACAAAATAGACTTCAAAATAAAGACCAGAACAAGATACAAAGATGGTCATATATAATGTTAAAGGGATCAATCCAACAGGATGAAATGACCCTTATAAATATACATGCACCCAATATAGGAACACCCAAATATATAAAACATTTATGGTGAACTTTAAGAGATGTACAGCAACATAATAATAGTGGGAGACTTTAACACCCCACTGTCATAACTGGATAGATCATCAAGACAAAAAATCAACAGGGAAACGCAGACCTTAAATGATACACTAGATCTAATGGATTTTTTAAAAAATATATCTTTATTGATTTCAGAGCGAGGAAAGGAGAGGGAGAGAGAGAGAGATAAAAACATCAATGATGAGAGAGTCATTGATAGAGCCCGCAACCCGGGCATGTGCCCTGACCAGGAATCGCCTGGATCCTAGGTCGACGCTCAACCGCTGAGCCATGCCCGGCCAGGCTAGATCTAATGGATTTAATTCCATGTCAATGGACATTGACAGAACATTTCATCCCAAAGCAGCAGAATACATATTCTCATATGCACATGGAATATTCTCAAAAATAGACCACATGTTATGGCACAAAACAAGTTTCTATAAGTTCAAGATGACTGAAATCATATTCAGCATCTTCTCAGATCACAATGGCATGAAAGTAGAAATCAACCATTATAAAAAAGCTCAAAAATATTCAAACACATGGAGGTTAAATAGCATGTTATTAAACAATTCATGGCTTACCAATGAGATCAAGGAAGAAATCAAACACTTCCTGGAAAAAAAAAAACAAAAATGAACAGACAACAACCCAAAATCTATGGGACATAGCAAAAGCAGTCCTGAGAAGAAAGTAAATAGCATTACAGGCATATTTCAAGATACAAGAAAAAATTTTTACAAAACCATCTACCACAACAAGTAAAAGAGTTAGAAGGAGAACAACAGCAAGAACAACTAGACGTAGAAGAAGGAAATAATAAATATCACAGCAGAAATTAATTACACAAAGATTAAAAATCAATACAAAAATCAATGAAACCAAGAGCCAGTTCTTTGAAAAGATAAATGAGATTGATGCACCTTTACCCAGACTCATCAAGAAACAAAGAGAGAGGACCCAAATAAATAAGATCATAAATGAAAGAGGTGATATAACAACAGATCCTACAGAAATACAAAGGATCATAAGAAAACACTACGAGCAACTATATGCCAACAAACTGGACAACCTGGGTGAAATGGACAAATTCCTAGAAACATACAATCTTCCAAAGATGAATCAGGATAAATCAGAAAACCTGATCAGGCTGATAAAAAATTATGAAATTGAAGCAGTAATCAAAAAACCCCCAGTAAACAAAATTTCAGGGCCAGATGGATATACATACAAGTTTTATCCAACATTCAAAGAAGAATTAACACCTGTTCTCCTCAAACTATTCTAGAAAATTTAAGAGGAATGAAAAATCCGAAGCAATTTTGATGAGGCCAGCATCATTCTAATTCCAAAACCATATAAAGACACTACAAAGAAAGAAAATTACAGGCCAATATCCCTGATGAACATAGATGCTAAAATTCTCAACAAAATACTAACAAACTGTATCCAGCAATACATTAAAAAGATCATACACCATGACCAAGTGGAATTTATTCCAGGGATGCAAGGCTGGTATTATATTTTCAAATCAATAAATATGACACATCTCAAAAGCAAAATGAAAGACAAAAATTGTATGATCATATCAGTAGATTCAGAAATAGGGTTCAATGTAATTCAGCACCCATTTTTGATAAAAATTCTCAGCAAAGTGGGAATAGAGGGAATATACCTCAATGTAATAAAGGCCATATAGGACCAACCTACCACCAACATCATATTCAATGGTGAAAAACTAAAACCATTTCCCTTAAAAACAGGTCCAAGACAAGGTTTTCTGCTCTCACCACTCTTGTTCAATATAGTACTGGAAGTCCTTGTCATAGTCATCGGACAGGAAGAAAACATAAAAGGCATCCAAATTTGAAAGGAGGAAGTAAAACTGTCATTATTTGCAGATGACATGATATTGTACATAGAAAAACCTAAAGACTCCATCAAAGTACTACGACATTTGATAAATGAATTCGGCAAAGTAGCTAGTAACAAAATTAACATCCCAAAATTGACGGCATTTTTATACACCAACAATGAACTCTCAGAAAGAGAAACTCAAAAAACAATCCCATTTACAATTGCAACTAAAAAAATAAGATACCTAAAAAAACAAAAAAAAAACAAAACAAGGATGTAAAAGATCTGTACTTGGAAGGCTAAAAGACACTGAAAAATAAAGGAAAAATAAAAGAAATAGAGGAAGATATAAACAAGTGAAAGGATATACCATGTTAATAAAGTGGAAGAATTAACATGATTAAAATGTTCATACCACCTGAAGCAATCTATAGATTCATTCCACTTTCTATTAAAATACCAACAGCAGATTTCACAGAGCTAGAACAAATATTTGAAAAATTCATATGGGACCAAAAATGACTCCGAATAGCTGCAGCCATCTTGAGAAAGAGCAGAGTGGGAGAGATCACTTTAGCAGATATCAAACTATGCTTCAAAGGCATTATAATCAAAATAGTTTGGTATTGATACAAAAACAGACAGATAGATCAATAAAACAGAACAGAGACTCCAGAAATAGACCTACACCATTATTGTCAGTTGAAAGAGGCAAGAGCATACAATGCAATAGAGACAGTCTCTTTAATAAATGGTGTTGGAGCCCGACTGGGTGTGGCTCAGTGGTTGAGTATTGACCTAGGATCCAGGTGATTGATGTTCTATTCTCAGTCAGGGCACATGCCCAGTTTGCGAGCTCAATCCCCAGTTGGGGGCATGCAGGAGGCAGCTGATCAATGACTCTCTTATCATTGATGTTTCTATCTCTTTCTCTTCCTCTCCTTTCCTCTCTCTAAAATCAATAAAGTTATATTTTAAATAAATAAATAAATAATAAATAAATAAATAATGTTGTAAAAATTGGGCAAGCATACACAAAAAATGAAACTAGTCCAACTTACTCCATATACAAGAATAAAGTCAAAATGGATAAAAGACTTAAATGGAAGTCACAAAATTATAAAAATCCTGGAAAAAAACATAGGCAGTAAAGTCACAGACATCTTATGTACTGTAATTTTCACCGATACATCTAGGATAAGAGAAACAAAGGAAAAATATACAAATGGGACTACATCAAACTATAAAGCTTCTGTACAGGAAAAAAAATCAACCTCAAAATACAAAGGAACCCCATGGTATGGGAGAACATATTTGCCAAGGATACATCTGATAAGGCACTAATTTCCAAAGTGTAAAAAGAACTTATACAACTCAACAAGAGGAAGACAATCTAATTAAAAAATGGGCAAAGACCTCAATAGACACTTCTCCAAAGTGGACATACACATGGCCAAGAGACATATGAAAAAATGCTCAATGTCGCTATTCATCAGAGAGATGCAAATTAAAATCCCAATGACGTATCCCTTCACACCTGTCAGAATGGCTACCATCAACAAATCAACAAATGACATGTGTTGGCCAGGATGCAGAGAAAGAGGAACCTTGGTACATTGCTGGTGGGAATGCAGACTGTTGCAGCCACTATGGAAAACAGTATGGAGGTTCCTTAAAAATTTAAAAATGGAACTGCCTTTTGATCCATTGATCCCACTTCTAGGAATATATCATAAGAATTCTGAAACACTAATCAGAAAGAATATATGCACCCTTATGTTCAAAGCAGTAGAATTTACAATAGGTAAGACCTGGAAATAGCCCAAGTGTCCATCAGTAGATGAGTGGATAAAAAAGCTGTGGGGCATTTACACCATGCAACTGTAAAGAAGGATCTCTACCCTTTGGGACAGTATGAATAGACCTGGATAATATTATGCCATGCAAAATAAACCAGGCAGAGAAAGACAACTATCACATGATCTCACTTATAATGTAGAATCTAAAGAATATAATAAATGGATGAACATGATAGGTTCAGTGAAACAGAAGCATGTAATGGACTGAAAAATTTCAGAGGAAAGGTGGGGGTGGGGGGGTGGGTGGGGAGAGATTAACCAAATAATTTACATGTATATATGCATAACCCATGGTTACAGACAATAGTATGGTGAAGGCCTGGGTCATGTAGTGGATGTGAGGTGGAAGAGATCAATGGGGAAAAAAGGGGGACATCTGTAATATTTTGAACAATTAAAAAACCATAAATAATAAATAAAAAATTAAAACAATGAATGATTAGAAGAGTAACTTTTATGCTATATAAATTTTAGCATAATTTTTAAAAAAGCTAATGTGAGTACTCTTTTGGTTCTCCAATAGTTTTATCATAGACATTTCTGTTTGTGATTGTGGTTTTCTTGTCCCAGGAAGATGCCCAATTCTCTCTCTAGCTGGATTCCCAAAGTCTTCCACATACTTGCATGTCCATTCCACTAATTACTGGCAACAAAGCAAAAGTGTTTAAAATATGAAATCTGGAATTAGACTCCCTTGAGTTCTGGTTCTGAAACCAAACACAATGGGTCCAGGCTACCTGTCAATACTTTAGCCAATTAATCAGAGACAAAATTGAATCATATATCAGCATTTATTCCATTAACGTTGGAAGTATGGTAGACCAGCAGGACCCATCCACATAAAATCTGTTCTATGCATCCTTCCCCATAAGTCAGTTGCTTATATTGGGTAAAAGGCCAAAGATTACCTGGAGAAGTGGGCAAAAGAAATAAGAATGGGTATAATAGTTTACAGGTTACAGGAAAAGTGGTCTAGGGGTCAAAAAAGGTGAGGCCCCTCAGGGACTCCATTGTTTAGGAAACAAGGTTGTTATCTTTCCATGGTCAAAGGAGAATGGGCCACACTCCAAGACCAACTCCCATATCTGGGGGCATACAACTTCCAGCTAGGTTAGAAATTGCTTTTTCTAATCAGAACAGGACAATTACGGTTAACTCAGCATGATTATTATTTCTTATAGCGAAAATTGGTACCTGAATTTCTTATTGGGTTTGCAGTCATTGTCTTGTGAAGTGGAAAAATGAGTTTCATGGACATGAAGGTAAGCAAAAACAAAGTTTTATTGAGTACAGAAAAGCTCCCTACAACAGAGAGAGGTCCCAAACGGATTGCTGCTGAAGCTGCGTTGTCTAGGGGTTTATATTTTCCTAGCTAACTTTCTTTTAGTAACTTCTAAAAACTCTGCCTTAGCAACATCCAATCCCTTCAAATTCTGTTTCCCGCTCTCCTTTCCTGCCATCCGGGTTCATCAGTGGGGCAAGCTGGTTTTTTTCTTTGTGTGTTCATGGATTACTGTACATATTCACATTCTTGCCCCTAATCCAAGTCCTGTTAGTGCAAGGCAGTCTTATCTGTACAGACATTCCATCCCTCAAAGCTTCCTTCTTCCTTCAGGTCTCCTTAACCCTAAACTGCCTGGGTCATTTTTGACTCTCACAATCATGATTAAAAGAGCATGATTAATATTTCTGCCCCTAATAGTTCTACCATCTAAGCATGTATCCCTATGTAACCGTATGCTTGTTTCAACTGAAAAAAAAAAGGAAAAACATGCCAGATAAATTGAGTATAGAGCAAATCCCACATATAGATATAACAAAGTAAATGTATAAAAATATATTCTATAAATCTTGAACTTCCTCAACCACCTTGAGAATAAAAAAATAAGATTATAGTTGAAGAATACTGTTAAAGAAATTTATTTGAAAAACAGGGAAAGTTGACTTTAAGAGAACTTTGAGATATGTTTTCTACAACTAGGAAACAACTAGAGGCTGACCCACACCTGAGAAAGAAAAACTAACCTGTGTCAGCAAAATAAAGGTGGCTGCATTGCTTTAGGTCTGCATGCCTCCTACCCATACAGATGTTAAATCCTCTAGTCATCTGAAGTTAAAATATTCTAATTAAATGTCCGGATGCCTATTCTTATGCTAAAACCACTCCATTTTGATTACTGTAGCTTTTAGTCTTTAAATCAGGATGATTGAGGACTTAAAATTTATTCTTTTTTTCAAGATTGTTTTGGTTATTTGGGGTTTGTTGTATTTCTGTTGTAAAGAAGTGGACAGTAAATAAAATTTAAAAATAAAAAAATTTTAAAAAATAAAAAAATAAATAAAAAAGAAGTGGACAGGGATTTTCATAGCAATTGTATTGAATCTATAGATTAATTTGAAGAGAATTGGCATCTTAACACTATTAAATTTTTTGATTCATATATACAGACACCTTTCCATTTATAAAGGTCTTTAATTTCTTTCAATTATATATTTTAGTGTACAAATCATTCCTTTACTATTAGAATCAAAATAATAATAAATACATTAGTATTTTATTACTTTCATGCTTTTGTAAAGGTAATTGTTTTCTTCAGTTTTTGATTTTAGATTGTTCATTGCTAGTGTCAATGTAAGAAACATTCAAACCTATAGAGAATTTTGTGAGTTTTGAAAGGTTAACTGTCGGTGGTGTGTGGGCAGGCTACATAGCCATCTCAGACTTGTGAATAAAGAAAAATTAAGTTAATTAAAAGGGGATGGGGATATCAAAAGGTAAGGATTACACAGCACTGAGTCAAAGGGATATTGGGTCGATGATGGCAGCAAAAATATACTTGGGACAGTAAAACAAGAAAAAGCATAAAAGAAGCAAGAGGAGAGCCTAGGCTCAGTTGCTTTAGCTCACTAAGAAGTCAAAGAGAGGAGGGAGCCTTGGAGATGGGGTCAGAGACCTTAGAGACAAGTTCAGGGAGTAAGCCCCTGATGAACAGCTGTTGCCCATTGCTCCCCCTCTGCAAATCTCATGAGATCCCATTAGAGGGATGGAGATGATGCTGGCATGCTTCCCAGGGGGAGAGGGGTGATGGTGCAAGTGCTGGGTCCTTTGTCCTGAGCATATTTAGCTCTTTTCTGTAGGCAGGAATCTGAGGGGAGCTCTCAGGGGAGTGTCTCAACAGAATATTCATCAGTTTTCCAGGTGTGCTCTTTCAGAGTCTTGATCTCCACTGATTGGTCGGTGCCAGGGCGGGGTCATTAGTGAAAGTATTAGTCAGCCAGGGCACCACTTGTTTGGTTTTGCTGCTTTTCTGGGCCTGGAGCTGAAATCCAACTGAAGCCTAGATGTTAGCTTTAAGGAGGAATGCTCAGGAGGGTCTTAAACAGCATGACCAGTGATATGCTAGGGGAGGATAGATTACCCCGGAGACAAAGTTCTTGTTTACCCAGTTTCACCCCTTGCTAGGCATCTGGGGCTTCCTTCCCTGGTGAGTTTCTATACCTGCCTTCTGTACCTGGCCCATCTAATAAGTTTATTTGAGCCAAACTGTGGACAATTGCCAGGATTGTCAATGCATTGAGAGAATGTTCCAGAGAATGGCAGTTTTGCTCTTTATTTTATGCATTATAATAAAAAGAGAAAATGCAAGTGGGTTACATAAAATCCATTGGTGATAGATTAGGGAGGTGGGAGAAAGCAAAGTGGAACCCTTTGGGATTGGATGAAAAGTAAAATGATAGCCATATACTTCTTTTACATAAGAGAGTGTAGAATAGTTAACAGTCAATAATTAACATAACAATAACAATTTGAGGATTTATGGTTTCTGCCCTGGTGTGCTGATTGTGCCTTGAAGGGTCTAGAAAAAGGGGAGTTACCCTGACATTTCTAAGGAATGTTATGGTAGATGCAAAACATTATAGGTGTGCTCTTTCAGGGTGCTCTTTAAGGTAAAGATTGATTTTTTCAGGGAAGATTCTAGCCTAGGACATGAGTACCTGTCATAAACTGCTTTTAGTTAAAAAGTTTTAATTTTATACCATCCTTTAGGTCTTTGAGTTTGCAAGGCTGCTACACAGGCTTTCCATGAGTTTGTCAGGTCAGCATATGGCCACTTTTCATCCACACATGTGTATACAAATAAAACACACTTTTGCATATTAATATTGCATCCTGCCCCTTTGCTGAGTTTGATTATTAGCTCTAGTAAGTTTTGATTCTTTATGATTTTCTATATATAAGATCATGTCTTCTGCAAATAGAGATATTTTTACTCATTTACAGTCTAGATGGCTTTGATTTTTTTTTTCTTTTTTAAAACCACCAGCACAATAATGGATAGAAATAGTGGGAACAAGCACCTTATCTTGTTCCAGATCTTAGGAAGAAATTTTCAGTCTTTCACCATTAAGTATGATTTTAGCAGTGGGTTTTTTGTAGATCCCCTTTATTAGGTTGAGGAATTTCTCTTAGAATCAGAGTTTGTTGAATGCTTTTGTGCTTTTTTTTTTTTATCAAGAAAGTGTGTTGGATTTTGTTACCATGCAATAGCTAGTAAAATTCCCCATAAGCATTTTATTTCTATAAAATGAGTAGTAATATCCCCTCATTTATAACTGATTTTAGTGATTTCAGCTTTTTCCCTGTTTTTCTGGATCAGTTGAGCAAAGGATTTGTCAACCTTGTCAATTTTTTTAAAAGACCATGCTTTTTGCTTGTTGATTTTTTTCTCTCTTCCTACTTTCTATTTTATTTGTATTTGCTCTAACCTTTATTACTTTTCTTCTGCTGCTTGCTTTGATTTTAGTTTGCACTTCTCTTCTAGTTTCTTAAAATGAAAAGATAGGTTATAGATGCATTTTGTTATATTTTCATGACATTGTTTCATTTTTGTATGTCACATCTCTTTTTTGTTTCTCTCTTTTATTGCCTTCATTTGTACTAAGTGGATATTTTTATATTTAACATTTTAATTCCTTTCAAGGTTTTTTAAATAAATTTTGAGATAGTCTCTCAGTGGTTGTTTACACCTTATAAAAACAACTTTTTAATTTTTATTTCTATATTTTCCTTCCTGTTGAACTTATTGGACTGTCACTAGTTAACAAAATTATACAGGTTGCATTATGCTAAGTGAAACAAGCCAGTCAGAGAAAGACAAATAAGATTTAACTCATATGTGGAATCTAATGAACAAAATGAACTAACAAGCAAAATGGAGACAGACTCATAGATAGAAAGCAAGCTGATAGGTAGGGTAGGAGGTGTTGGGTGGAGGGAAGTGGAGGGATTGAGGAAAAAAGAAAAAACATCTTAACTTATAAAAATTTACTTCAGATCATCCTACCTTAATTCCAGCAAAATACAGAAGTTGTACTCTTATATATGTTTATTCCTTGATACTCTTTTTGTGTGATTATTGTTTTACACGGTACATCTGCATATTTTAAAAATCCAACAATACATTGTTAAAATTATTAATTTAGATAATCTGATGTTTTTCAAGAAATTTTAAGAAGTTATATGATAATATTTCACATCCAAAGATATGTTGACTTTGTCTTTTTATATTGAAAAAGAACCAGTACATTTGTTTGTTTATAAGAGAAAATTGCCAGTTTAAAAACTGAATTTAAATATTTACAAATTGAATATATTTAATATTGACTGGTTAATGTGAGGGGATGCCTATATATGTACACATTTATAACAGCCTTGAGACATAATTCACACACTATAGTGCTCATCCTTTTTTGTTTGTTTATCCTCACCAGAGGATATTTTTTCCATTGACTTTTCTAGAGTGAGTAAAAGGGAGGAAAGGGGGGAGGGAGGGGGAAAGAAAGAGAGAGAGAAACATCCGTGTGAGAGAGACACATTTATTGGTTGCCTCCTTCACATGACCTGAATGGGAACAAGGATCAAACCTACAACCCAGGTATGTGCCCTTGACTGGGAATCAAACCCATGACCTTTCAGTGCAGGAGCTGGTGCTCTAACCCATGAGCCTCACCCACCAGGGCTATAATGTTCATCCTTTTAAAATATACAGTTTAGTTGTTTTGTACATTCCAACTTACATCATACACAATAATAAACTCAAAATGGGTAAAAGACTTAAAATTAAGTTGTGAAACCATAAATATCCTAGAAGAAACCAAAATAGGCAGCAAAATCTCAGATATTTCTCATAGCAGTAATGTTTACTGATACATTTCCTAGGGTGAGGGAAACAAAGGAGAAAATAAATAAATGGAACTACATCAAAATAAAAAGCTGCACAGCAAAAGAAACCATCAACAAAATGAAAAGGGAGTCTACCATATGGGAGAACATATTTGCCAAGGATGAATCTGATAACGGGTTGATATCCAAATATAAAAAGAACTCATACAACTTAACAAAAAGAAGACAATCTCCCAACTAAAAAATGGGACGAGGACCTAAATAGACACTTCTCCAAAGTGGACATACACATGGCCAATAGACATGAAAAAATGCTCAAAGTCACTAATCATTAGAGAGATGCAAATTAAAACTACAATGAGGTATTACTCAAACCTGCCAGAATGTCTACCATTAACAAATCAACAAATGACAAGTGCTGAGGAGGATGTGGAGAAAAGGGAACCCTAGTACACTGCTGGTGGGAATGCAGACTGGTGCAGCCACTGTGGAAAACAATATGGAGTTTCCTCAAAAATTAAAAATGGAACTGCCATTTGACCTAGCAATCTCACTTCTGGGAATATATCCTATGAATCCCCAAACACCAGTCAGAAAGCATATATGCACCCCTGTGTTCATAGCAGCACTATTTACAATAGCTAAGATCTGGAGACAGCTCTCAAGTGCCCATCAGTGGATGAGTGGAAAATAAAAGCTATGGTACCTTTATACCATGGAATATTATACAGTTGTAAAAAAGGATCTCTCACCCTTTGCAAAAGCATGGACAGACCTGGAGAATACTATGCTAAGTGAAATAAACCAGTCAGAGAAAGACAAATATCACGTGATCTCACTTATATGTGGAGTCTAATGAACATAATAAACTAACGAATAAAATAGGTTCAGAAGCATGAATGAATGGAAGAGAATGATGGATCTCAGAGAGGAAGAGAGCAAGGAGATGGGAAGAGATTAACCAAAGAACTTATATGTACATATTCATAGGCCTGGACACAGACAATAGTGTGGTGAAGGCCTGGGGTGGAGCAGGAGCTGGGTGGAAGGGGGCACAAGGGGGCAAATGGAGGACGTCTGTAATACTGTCAACAATAAAAATATATATGTAAAAAAATTAAAAAGTAAACAAATTAAACAAAGCCTAATTTACAAACAAATCAAAGACCTTAAGAGACACATCCTCCAAGAAGAAAATATATATGCCAAATAAACATATGAAAAAATGCTACAGATCATATGTCATCAGGGAATGCAAATTAAAACAATTATGAGATGCCATTACACATCTATTAGAATGGCCAAAATCTGGACCACTGACAACACCAAATGATGGTAAGGATATGGAGCAATATTTTCTGAGGATTAGGAATACAGTAGTGGATTTGTTGTGTGGTTCTGTATCAGAGTCGCTCATGAGGTTGCAGTCAATCTATAGGCTTGGGTTAAAATCATCTTAAAATTTGAAGTGTAAACCCATCCTGAAGTTTCACAGGATGCCCAAGAAATGGATAATGTATCAATGACTGTTGTGAAGTAAATTGACTTTTAAATATTGAAATCCTCTAGAAATTATCTTTGTTCCTTTGTAGTTCATATGCTTTATGTTAGATGTATATGATGTTTGGTATATTTTTCTAATTATAGTTCCTAATTTGACTCTCAATAAAAGAACCACCGCTGTACTTTAGATGAGTCTTGGGAAAGGGTTTGGTGTTGTTGAGTTACCATATCAACCCATTATTGTGTCTTTATGTAGTAGAAAGATTTAGAGTAGAAATGACTTGATTTCAAATCCAGATTCTGCACATACTAGCTGAATTATCTTAACTTCTTAGAACCTATTTCCTCATCAGTACAATGGAAATAATAACGGTACTTACTTCATTTACAGAACTTTAGTGGGGATCAAATTAAGCAAAGGATAGATATACATATATGACAGATAAATATTATATACATGCACATTCACATGCATATATATGAATATATATGTATGTATATAAAAATCACTTAGTCTTACAAAGTATTCAATACATGCCAATAATTATTGTGATATTTTTATGTGCATGCATGTGTGCACATTGCCTGCCCAACAGCTAATCATTATAAAGCAAGCAAGGGTTTTGAGGTTAGAAAAAATTAGATTTGTGTCTTGGTTGGCTACACCATTTAATAGCTGTGCAGTTGTCATAGTTTGTTCAGACTGCTGTAACAAAACACCACAGTCAGGGTGGCTTATAAACAAACAAGAACCACATGTATTTTTCACAGTTCTGGAGGCTGGAGTTCCTAGATCAGTATCCCAACATGGTCAGATGAGGGCTCACTTCAGGGTCACAGACTTCTTGTTTTGTCATTACATGGCAGAACTGGCTAAAGAGCTCTATTTGGGTCTTTTTTTTTATAAGAACACTAACCTCAGTCATGAAGGCTCCACTCTCATGATCTAAGGACCTCCCAAAGAGCCCACCTAGTTATACCACCACTTTGGCCACTAGGATTTTCAACATATGAATTTTGGAGTGACAAACATTTAGACCACAATAGTGATCTTTACAGGTTTTTTTTTTAAAATCTTCTCTAAGATTCATTGTCTTTATCTGTAATTTGTGACTTTAATAATACTATCTACCTCAAAGGTGTCATATATCCTAACTCCCACCACATTGAAAAGAAAAGTTAGCAGAACCACTACTACTATTGCCCAAATAACTTTGCTGCTACTACCTTCTCTCACCTTTCCTAACCAGCTTCTTCTCTCCACTGCATGGCAGTCCTGAGACAGGAAGGAACACAGATGGGCACACACAAAGGTACACACATACAGAGACTTATAGTACTGTAACTGTACACTGGAAGCTGGAGAGCAAACTGCTGCAATTGATGATTCTTATAAGTAACTTCACAATGCACATATGTCTATTCTTTGCTTCAGACCATAATTCTATACTCCCCACCCAATAAAATCTGGCAAAATCAGCAGTGGACTATTAGGGGAATTCACCATATTTCCTTCTCTCACCCACATCACCAATCCCACTGTGCTCATCTAAATTACCTAACCCTGCCCCGTGGTTCCTGGCTTGACACAGGTACCAGGCTTCAGGCTCCTCGCTTTCAGTTTGGGTCGTAGCAATCACCTTTTCTCCTGTAGACAATTGGTGCATAATGTTCTCTGTCACTGAAGCTCAACATGACTGGAGGGAAGCCTGAGGTCTCCCTGATTCCAGTCAACACATCATTGCACTATTTCTCCACCAAGTCCATTGCTCAAGACACAACAATACTGACCCATGTGAATTAAATACATACAAGATGAGGAAATGTAAACAGGCATCTGTTCTTTGTCTTTCCCAGGTATGAGCTTTGTTTTAGATTGATATTTCTTAAAGAAGATTCAAGGATCACCTGCATCAGAATGACTTGGGCTCTTTGCTTGAAATACATATCCCTGGGCTGCACTTTAGGGCTGCACTCCAGACCTACTGAATCAAAACATATAAGAAGTGTGATCCAGAAATCTTTATTTCAAAAACTAGGAACTTAGGTGATGCTGATGCATACAAAAATTGAGGAAAACTAGTTTTGTCACATCTTCTGTAATTTCAGATTTTCTCAGTAGATGGTGTTATCTGACCAGTTTTCTCTGTTTCTGTCATCACATTAATAGTTTGCTATCTGTATAAAAAGAAGCTGCAAAGTCTGTCACTCCATACTCTTCTCACTGATGAATTACCATTTTCTTAGTCTCACACCTGCTATTTTCTCAAGAGACACATACATCCAAAATATATAAAATGGAGATGTTGTCCAAAGTTAGGAGAACAGGTAGCTAGATCAGAGTTGGCAATCATTTTCTATCAAGGGACAGATGGCAAATATTTTAAGTTTAACTGGCCAAACTTTCCTTGTAGCAACTATACAACTCTGCTGTTGTGGCATGAAAGCTGCCATAGACAGTGTGTAAATGAATGTGTGTGGCTTTGTTTCAATAAAATTTTATTTATGGACACTGATATTTCAGTTTCAAGTAATTTTACATATCACAAAATTGTATTATTCTTTTTATTGTCTTTTAACCTCTTAAAAATGTAAAAAACATTCTTAGCTCATGGGATATGTAAAAAGAGAGTGGGCTGTATTTGGTCTGCTGCCTGTGGGCTGCAGTTTGCCAATCCCAGACCTAGATACTTGTATTTGTTCCAACCAAAAGCATGGTAGTGACAAGCTTGGATTCCAATGTCAAGCAGCCTGGGAGCAAATGCTGACTTGATTTTTTAACATTTCTAAGACTTAGTTTATTTATATACAAAATGGGAATAACAATAGTGAAGACCTCTTAACATTATTGTGAGGCCTGTAGGAACTGATTTGTGAAAAGGACTTAGAAGAGTGCTGAACAAAAAGAAAGCAGCTAGTAAGTGATAACAATTGTTATAGGCTAGGTCTTTTCCCAGGTATTTTCAAGACAATATCTCATTTCAATCTCATAGCAACCTTTGTATGTATGTATTATTATGCCTCCTTAAAGGATAAGGAAACTGAAGCTCTGAGAGGTGAACGCTTTGCAGCAAGGTTACATAGCTAGTAAGTGGTAGAACCTGGATTTGGAGTCAGGCTCAGGTTTGCCTGACTTCAGAGCTCATGATTTTGCCACTATGCTGATCTCTTCCTTCCATTCATTTTTGTAAAGCTCTGGATATAGGTTAGAAATCTATAAATTTATCTCACAGTAGCAAAATTTCTGTTATAAAAAATTAGTGAGATTCACAATCAATATATATTATGTGCGCTTATTCAAAATAGCTAGTGAAATTCAAAAACATATTATGGCATTATGATTAGTTTTATGTGTCAATTTAGCTAGGCTATGGTGCCTAATTATTCAAATACTAATCTGGGCATTACTGTGAAGGTACTTTACATATTGGGTTAACATCTTCAATTGTTTGGGCTTAAGTAAAGATTACCTTCACTGTGTGGGTGGGCACCATCTAATCATTTAAAAGGGTTTGAGAGAAAAACTGAGGTTTCCCTGAGAAAGAAGAAATTTTGCCTCAAGACTGCACCAGGTCCTGCCCGAGAGTTTCCAGTCTATTGGTCTGCCTTACAAACTTCAGACTTACCAGCCCCCATGATCACATAGGCCAGTTCCTTGACATAAACCTCTGCTGGTTCTTTTTCTCTGGAGATGCCTGACTAATACAGATGTCCTGTTTTGACATATATGAAAAAATCTAGGTATATGTTTGTATATGTAACCAGGGTTTTTCCTACTCCTCTCTCTTGGTGGGGGGGGACTTAAATGACAGTAACATTCACAAACAAGATTTCCCTGACTTTGCTCTCTCCCTCTACAGCAGCATTTCTCAAATGGGACAAATTTTGCCTACACATGGGACATATGTGTTTGTCACAGCTGATGGGTACAACTAGCAGGTAGTAGGTAGAAATCAGGATGTTACTAAACATCCTACAATTAATTACACAGGATAGCCTCTGACAACAAAGGACTATACATCCCAAAATGTCATAGTGATAAAGTTAAGAAAACCTGCTGTACAGGAATACAGTCCCTTTTTGAAATCTTCTCAAATAGTTATTGGAGTCCCCAGGTGGGAGCAGAGAGGAGTGGTTTTCCACACTAAGTCCTCTATTTCTCCCTTCTCCCACTCTGACTTTCTTGTTGCTGCTGATGCTCAAAGTAGCACCTATACCATCATTTTCCAAGAATTGTTCGACACTGGCGCTGGGATTTTTGCTAAAGGTAGAGGTGCTATTGTTAACGCCCATTGACATCTGGTACGAGGTGCCAGATGCCTAATATCTAGAGTCCTGGTGTCAGTATTGAGGACATCATCTCTCATCACCAAAACTGTTGGAACCTGTGCTGCTAATACCAGGGCTTTCTGGACTCTCAGCATTGCTATTCTTCTCAATTTTAGCTGCTGTTCATCACAACACTCTTCTCCTGAAACTTGGAAGCAACCTGTGATACTCAACATGCAGTGTTCAGTCGTTCTACTTTGAACTGGCCCATTTCCCAGAACCAGGTTAGGTTCCTCAACTACTTTGTCCTTAGGATGAAATCTCTCCCAATAGCATTTAAAATTCCTCATTCTAATCCATAATGGACACATACCATTAATTCTCAAAATATTGCTAAGATGTACCCCAACCTTAAGGTAAGCCACTTTTTGTTCACATGAGGATTCCCCACTCCATAGACAACTGATTACTTCATTCAACTCTTATATACATATGAATGGAACACAACTTATTCATTCAAAAAATCTATTTAACAATTAGCGTGTGCTAGGTAGTATTTTGAGACACGAGGATATAGTAGTGGTAAAACAAGGCAAGATCTTTGCCCACATGGTACTCGCACTCTAGTTGGAAAATAAATGTTTTAAAGAAAACAAAGGAATTTCAGAAAGCAGTGATTACCCTGAAAAACAAAACAAAATAAGACATTAATGTGACTTGTAATAAAAAGAGTATTCTCTGGATTGGTGGGTCAAAGAAGACCTTTCTGGGGAGGTAATATTAACCTGACACCTCAATGATATGAAATACCTAGACAAAACAAAATTTCAAGCAATGGATATAAGTACAACCACTCCCCACCCCTCCAAAAAAACCCAAAAAACCAAAAAAAACAAAAAAAGCCCTTATGACTGGAACATGGTAAGCAGAGGAGTGTGGTACAAAATAAAATCATAGTTTGGCAGGCTCTAGATCATGTAGATACTACTAACTTCCAAGCACAGTGCTATGTACTGGGATAGCTAGGTAAGCCAAATATATTATGAACCTCACAGCATAGTTTAAAAGGTATACATTAATCAAGATTAACATAAATAAATGTATAATTGCAAAATATATTAAGTGCAATAAAGGAAATCACCTAACGAGAGTGTATAAGCATGCAACCTGATCTGATTAAGGGAAGGCTACCCTGAAGATAAGGTGAAATCTCAAGGATAAACAAAAAATAAGGGAAAGATTGGCATTATGTAGATAAATTAACTTTTTTTTTTTTTTTTACTTTTAACAAGTAGTGAGGCAGAGAACAGATGCTCTTTTATTTTATTATTTATTTTTAGTTTTTAATGCTCACCTGAGGACATGGCCTTTATTGATTCTAGAGAGAGAAGGATGGAAAGAGAGAGAGAAAAAGAGAAAAACATTGATGTGAGAGAGAAACATCAATCAGTTGCTTCCCATATGCGCTGTGCAAGCCTTGACCGAGAATTGAAGCTGCAACCATTTTGGTGTATGGGCCGATGCTTCAACCGACTGAGCCACCTGGCCGGGGCTAAGAACAGAGGCTCTTTTAAAGGGCTAAAGTTAGTTTTCTCCTTTCACTTGGATACACAAGATAAGAAAGTTTAAATTAAGAAGAAACAACCAGTTTGAGAGTAAAAGTACATTTTGGTTAATGATGAAATCATTAAGCCTGAAAGGCCAAACTCCAGGTTTCTAGTGGCTATTGATTTCTCATTCTATTCAGCTGTTACAGCATGACTTGGAAGAGAAGGCAACACTTAGATCAGGTAAAGTGGAACCAATGTACATTGAGCAGCAAACTGCTGCTACAGTCTCCCAGGGGAAGGCCGTGGTCATTTGTTGGTGGATAGCCATTTTTGGAGAGGCACAGTGCTTTCACCTCTGGAAAATGTTCTCAGTAGTCTGTAGTCTGGCATCACGAAAATTTCCACTAATCAGCCTGTTCTACTAACTTGCAGTTAAGAAAATGTTTTTCATGAAGCAAACAGAAAAGAAACGTTAAATGATGAAAATTCATATATATGAACCAAAAGATCATTTTATAATACATTTATTTGTGTATATGTCGGTAAAATATCAGCTGCAAGTACCAAAATGATTAAGTGATTTAAGCAGAAATTTTAAATGTATTGCATAAAAAGTAATCTAGAAAAAGGTAACCTCTGAGGTGATCAAGGGACAGAGTGACTGACATGATTGTGATAATCTTTGAAATATTTCTTATTCTGAACTTGTAAACACTTTCTGATATCCTGATATTAGTATTGATATTTACAAATGTGAAAGATATATGTCATTAACATCACCACCAGTACACTGTTGTTGCTGATATTTGTTTCAGAAATAAGACAAACACTAACCTGCAATCAGACAAACCTCAGATCTTGTGAGAAGTTAGGAAGAAGTTTGAAAAGCTAAAAGATATTTCTTTTAAGTTGACCTAAGAAGTACTTCTATAGTCAAAAGTAGATTTCTCTCAGGTGCAAATTAAAGTCAAAGCAGATAAACACTTTGAAAGCTATAAACAGTTTTATGATTTTGCTGATGCCATTTGATTCTCAAAAGCTAACATAGTTGACACTGAAAATTTTTTTTTAAAACTTTGATATTCTAAAATGAATATAGAACATTTTCTACCAGTAGCATGAAGACAATCAAAACAGATTACCATAACAACATATGCACTGGAATTTAAACAAATTCATTCTGGAAGACCCAATTGAAATATGAGAAATATGACATATACAGATGTATTATACAAAAATTCCATGTTTTATAGCTTAGGCTCAGAAACAGTCAAATTAAGACCACAAATACTAATTAGATGATTAAGGTGTTTATTGTAGCCATTTCAGAAAATATAGTGGGAAGGAGGTTATGCTACTTTTACTTTTCTATTGTTTTTGCAGCTGAAATGATTTATGAGACCTTAAATAGGTTCTTAGAACCTGGAACTTTTCCAAGGGTGAAAGCTGGAGAAGTAACAAGAACTCTCACTTTATCTTAGGAAATATGCATGTACCACTAACTGAGGAAAAAGTGTTGTGGCAGGCTTTACAGTAGTCCACTCAAAAAGGTCCATTCTGGTTTAGTTTTTTCTCAGATGTGTCATTTTAACAAAATATTATTATTAATGGGTATATTAAAATTAGCTTGGAGGTTCTATTAACCTTCATTTTGTACTTTCAGCTTTTGCCATTGTCCTGTTTAATAGTGTATGAGATGTGTGTAGTGAGCAGAGTCTCACTAACATTTGGGTAAATCTGAAAGACCTTTACCAAACACAACATTATTAGCATCTCCTTTTTGAAGACAACATGAAGAATTCTTAGTGATAAAAGAAAGTAAATTAGGACATAAGCACCTAAGGAGTGCTACTCCTTCTGGCCTTAAGGGCTGGTACTCAGGCCTGGCAGATGTTCAAAGCCACCAAGCTACTAATAGTTGAGATTAGTTGGAAACATGAAAAATCAAACATTAAGTGGATATGAAATACATACCAGATCAGGTTGAACGCTGCACCATAGATCTAGTCTCTAAATTTTATTGTAACATTGCACTCTTACTGCAGTGGTTTTGCCATATGTTTTACAACAGTTTATTAACTCTATTGTTTGGCAGAACTTATTTTTGTAATAAGCACCTTCATGAATCATTAAACTTTAAAAAGTGTGTGTTCAATAAAAAATAAAATATAACTTTGTTTCTCAATAAATTGATGATAAATATGGAACTTGCACAAAATGTTTTATTCATTTAGATCAAATAAGTTATTCTAAATTAATTTCTCATATTTAGTTCTAGCCTTTCACATGCATAAACAAAAAAATGAAGTGATAACTTAAGAAGCTGGTTCCATTAACAGAAGAACTTCACAGTTACAGGATGGCAATTTTAGATCAATGACATCAAATGCTTCAAATAGCAAATGTTATTTTTAACATTTAAAAATTTTTTCATTCAATTGATGGAATCAATGTAAAGCTTTTGGAAGTTTATTCTGTAAAGAGTGAAACATGAAATTATTGTGAAAGTTATTTTAAATTCAGTTTAAAGTTCAATCAGAAGATAAAATTATTTTTGTGATCATCATCCTATAAATCCAAATACTAGTGGAGCAAAATACCACAGTAAAAATTTGCTTGTTAAATTAAGAAACCTCTGTGAGATCCAACATGGCAGCGGGGAGGACCAGAGTAAGGGTGATAAAGTGCGTGGGTGTGAGTGTTGGAGGGCGGCTGTCTGTGGGAGTGGAGCTCCAGGGAAGTTAGGGAGCTCCTAGCAGAGGAGCTACTGGGCACTGCATGCTGTTCGGCTGGACGCTCCTCTCCGACGTGCCCCATCTCCCCTAGGCCACAGTCTGACACACACCACCTCACAGCTAGAACCCAAAGGCCCAAGGACACAAAGGCCAGACATAGAAACTCAGGGCATCTGAACTTTGGGCCTTGGAAGACCTGCCTGTGGCTTTGTCGGGAGGTGTGTGGGGCCTGACATTCCATATTGTCTAGCTGGGTGCCTGGCTCGCCCAGCTGCCTCTGCAGCAGAGCCCCCGCCTGCCTTGTAATATTGGTGAGCCGGGCGCTTGGATGCTGGTCTCACCCACACCAGAGCCCCTAGACTGCTCCACCCCCTCCGTGAACCACACTGAGCCTGGCCTGAACCTGCATAGGAGCAAAGGCAACCCTTCCCCCTCCGTGAGAGGAGCATCTGTGCTTCACGCCCCTTGGTCAAGCAGCGCTTGCAGTCTGCCCAGCACTCACCACCAGTGCTGGGCCCTCCACCAGCACCAGGACTTCCACCAGCTGAACTGACGACCCTCCCTGCCCCCTCCAGCAATGGGGCCCCAAGACCGGCCTAGCCACTTCAGCAGTAGAGACCCAGACTTGGCTCAGTGCCATCTGGCAGTGGAACCCCAGGCCAGGGCAGCTGGCCCAGCCCCTCCAGCAAGGGAGACCCTGGGGACCTGCAGCCCCAACCCAGCATGCCCTCCCTGTGCCCCTGGACAACTGGCCTCCCTGCCTAGATGTGGAGCTCAAGGCCCTACCATCAAGACTCAATGCTCCCAGAAGCCACCATGACACAATGTGTTTGACCCAGCTTGCAGCCTGACAACTGTACAGTATCTGTGACCTCACCGCCTTCCCCTCCCACACACACATACCGACCTGCCTCCACAACACAGGGGACCTGACCCCTTGCCCATGAAAGCTGGACTCACTGCAACCCAACCCCCTGGACATAAGAACCTGCCACAGCTCCCCTCTGGCCTAACCCAGTGCAACCAGAAACTCAGACCCTCTGCTGTGACCTAGCTCAGACTTAACTAACCAGTCACCTCTGGACACACAAAACTGACACCAAGACCCTACCCGCCTCACCTGGCACCCCAGACTAGTGGACTGCTAAAATGGGCAAAGAAACAACCTTCCAATGAAAGAAAAGGAGGGATCACCTAAAGGGAACTAAATGAAATGGAGACAAGCAATTTGTCAGATGATTAATTCAAAGTAATTGTTATAAGGGTGCTCAAACAACTTAGAAGGACAAGCAACTTAATGAGCTTAATAAAACTACACCACCACGAAAAAAGAGGTTGAAACATTAAATAACAATCAATCAGAAATGAAAAATGGCATAGCAGAAATGAAGAATACCCTGGAAGGATTCAACAGTAGACCAGATGAAGCTGAAGACCAAATCCGTGAATAAAAAGACAAGGTAGAAAAAGACACCCATTCAGAGCAGCAACTGGGAGGAAAAAAAGCAGCAGGAGTGTAAGGGAGCTTTGGGACAACATGAAACATAACAACATTTACATCATAGGGGTTCCAGAAAGAGAGGAAGCTGAGTGAAGAATAGAGAACCTGGTTGAAAAAACAATGACAGAAAACTTCCCTGACCTAGTGAAGAAAAAATTCACACCAGCCAAGGAAGCACAGAGAGTCCCAATCAAGATGAATACCAAGGACCCACACCAAGACACATCATAATTAAAATGGCAAAAGTTAAAGACAAAGAAAGAATATTGAAGGTTGCATCAGAGAAGCAGAAAGTTACCTATGAGAGAACTCTCATTAGACTGTCAACTGATTTCTGCACAGAACACTTCAGGCCAGAAGGGAATGCCATGAAGTATACAAGGTAATGTAAAATGAGGGAATGAACCCAAGATTACTCTATCCAGAAAGGCTATCATGCAAATTTAAAGGTAAAATCAGGAGCTTTGCAGATATAAAAGGCTAAAGGAGTTCAGTACCCCCTAATCAGCACTGTAAGAAATGCTAAAGAGACTACTGTCAGAAGAAGAAAAAGAGAGGGAGGAACACAGACATAAAAAATAATAATGGCAGCAAATAATTTTCTATCAATAATAACCTTAAATGTAAATGGCTTAAATGTTCCAATCAAAATACATAAGGTAGCTGAATGGATAAGAAAATATGACCCACATATATGCTGTTTACAAGAGACCCAGCTCATAACAAAAGACTCACACAGGATGAAATCATATCAAGCATCTTCTCAGACTACAACGGCATGAACTAGAGATCAACTACAATAAAAACACCACGAAACATTCAAACATGTGGAGGCCAAACAGCATGTTATTAAACAATGAATGGGTTACCAATCAAATCAAGGAAGAAATAAAAAACTTCCTGGAAACTAATGAAAATGAACACACAACCACCCAAAATCTATGGGACACAGCAAAAGTAAACCTAAGAGGGAAGTTCATAACACTACAGGCCTACCTCAAAAAGCAAGAAAATTTTTTAATAAACCATCTAACCCTACAACTTAAAGAATTAGAAAGTTTCCCTGTGAAGCCATCCAGACCAGGGCTTTTGTTTGCTGGGAGTTTTTTAATTGCTGTTTCGATTTCTTCAGTTGTTTTTAGCCTATTCAGTTTTTCTGATTCTTCCTGATTCAGTTTTACATGATCTCACTCATATGTGGAATGTAATAAACAAAACAGACTGAGGAACAAAATAGATCCAGAGACATAGAAGCATGGAACAGACTGATGAATCTCAGTGGGAAGGCTGGGGTGGGGGAGTGAGTAGGGAGAGATTAATCAAAGAACTTATATGAATATATGCATGACTCATGGACACAGTCAATAGTGCGGTGAAGGCCTGGGGGTGGTGGTGGCTGCAGAGTGGAGTGCACCAATGGGGGGGAAAGGGGGGATATCTGTAATACTTTCAACAATAAAGATAAATTTTTAAAAATAATAAAATAAAAATAAATAAAAAGTTAATAAAAAGAAACAACTTCTTGATGAATTTTATTATGTAAAAAACATTGGTTGAAGAAATTTACTCTAAATAGATGCAAATAATATATTTAAGCTAAAGCAAATACACATTTTAATATGAAAAGTAGAATTGGAAATATACTCAATTTAGCAGTATTTCCTCTGAGTTTCCCAACTACTTCAGGATGGTCAGCGTTTTCTCAAAACTATTATTGTCTGGAGAGAATAATCAATTGACAGTATAAAAAAATTCAAATTTATTGACCACAAAATTAAACTTTGAAAAACATTTCAGGGAAAAATTTTAAAGAGTAAGATAAATTTTTAAATATATTTTTTCCAAAAAAATAACAAATTACAAATATGGCTAAGAAAGTGATTAAAGTACATTAAGATATATCAAGAGGAATGTTCCGTATATGTTACTTTTCAATGTTCAAGTAAATTGTATAATTTTTTAAAATGTTGCTTTAATGTACATAGATATATTTTATTTTTGAGAATAGTTCTATATAAGTCAATACAGTGAAACCAGTTTGTCTTTTGACCATGTGCATCAAACTCACCTGGAGTGATTGTTAAAAATTACAGACATGGAAGCATGAAACAGACTGACATATCTCAGAGGGTAGGCGGGAAAGAGGGTGGGAAAAGATTAACCGAAGAACCTATAAGCACAGCTCATGGACACAGACAATAGAAATAATTTTGCACAGCTCTGTCCTATATGCACAGCTCATGGACACAGACAATAGAAAATACTCTCAAAAATAAAATAAATTTTTTAAAAATGCAGACTTTGAAATGAGACTCTTTCAAAGTGACCAGGAATCTGCATTTTTAACACCTCTGGTGATTATTAAACATACCAAGTTTTGAAAAGTGCTTTAAAATTAAGATCCTACTTCTTGTATATCTCAAAGAACCCATAAACCAAGAAAAGAAATAGAAGTTCTGTGGGGATAGAACCAGGGAAATGACCTAGCCCTTTGGCAGCTAGTGTACAAAAATAAGAAATATTACTCATTGTAATATAAGCATCTTTTTAATGTAAAATAACTTCATTTTTATGTCTAATAAATGAATTCATTTTCATTATAGAAAATACAAACAAGCAAGAAGAAAATAAACACCCATATTACCTCCATCTGAGGTAACTGGAGGTAATATTGTTGAAACTTTGACTGAATATATTTTCAAAGCTTTTAACTTGGAAATTCCCCTAAATTATATTGTTCATTTAATTTTAATTTCAAAAATAATTGCTCATTTTTGTTTTGAGCACAATAAGTCTAGTATAGCTATGCAAAGAGGAAGGTGTGTGAATGTAGATGTGATAGCAGTTATCTTGCTGGTTGTATATTATAATGTCCAAGGGCTTGTGCTGTGGAGATAGACTGCCTGGATTCAAATTCTGGCTCTATCACTTCCCTGCTGAGTGATCTTAGAAAGTTACTTAAGTTCTCTCTGCCTCAGTTTGCTTAGTTGTGAGAGGATGTTTATAGTATCTACTTCATATTCTTGTTCCAAGTATTAAATAAGATAATATATAGAAAGCACCTGGCATACTGTCAGCACTCAGTAAATGTTAGCTGTTATTATTGTGGGCTCTGTGATTGTGCAAATATCATCTAGCTTAGCTCTGTGAAGGGTAAAACTCAATCTTCTTTGAAGATTAACTTCTATATATCTTTCTCAGAAGACCTATGAGCTCTGAGTGCCAGCGGTGCATATTTGCCAAATATTACATTTCTTCAATATAAGTAATTTTTATGTTTATTGTCATTTCTTTCTTTAACTTAAATTTCCTACCAACTTCCCAAGACCAGAGCTCATGTTGGCATTTAATGTCACAACCTCTAGCCCAGTTGGGTGTGGCTCAGTGGTTGAGCATCAACTCAGGAACCAAGCAGTCACCCATTCAATTCCCGGTCAGGCACATGCCTGGGTTGTAGGCTCAATCCCCAGTGGGGGTGCGCAGGAGGCAGCCGAACAATGATGTTTCTCTTTTATTGATGTTTCTATCTCTCTATCCCTCTCCCTTCCTCTCTCTGTAAAAATCAATTAAAACATATTTTTTTTTAAAAAGAAAAAAATGTAACAACCTCAATTTGCAGGCCATCACCCTTACTTCCACTGCACTCCAGTTAATTTTCTGTTAATGGCCCACTACATAGGATTTTTTCTTCTTTTAGCACTCATTTGAGCAGTAATAAAAGGCTCAAAGGAGCAGAATATTAACTTGGTCTCATTTTTGTGGAAGTTTTCAGAATTGGATTGTTCTTGCACTAAAAAATATTAAAAACTCATGAAATAAGTTCATCAGCAAATTAGTCTGTCTTCATCAGTTTACATGTCCTCAGTATTTTATTCTTCAAATTATATTTAGGCATACCGGAGAATCAAATTCCCCTGTCAGTCATGGGAGTGAAGTTCTTGCAATATCTTCAGAAAATGAATCTTCTAAGATTCCCACCGGAAGATGGGATGTAAGAAGGCTTCATTTGCATGATGTTACATTTCTCGGGTTCCAAAGTCCCCTGCCCCTTAAGCCAGTCCTGGAAAAGGTGCAGCTGGTAGTTCAGCAGAGCCAGAAATAAGGCCAGTGTCCAGAGCTTCCGTTCCATGTTGCAGCTGAGTGTAGTTCAGCATCCAAGCTAATTAAAGTCCATTAGTCCATGTGTGAAGTCCAACATGGTGAAGCACCATGTGGGCACAGCCTCATGACACAGGAAAGCCAGGAACCCAGAGTGCCAGAGGGAGAAGAGAGAGAGAGGAGAAAGGAACTTCCTTTGTTAAGAAGTTTAAATATTCAGGTTCCGAGTGCTTGCAGTGGCCACGACTCTTCTGGCCACTGACTCAATTTCAGGTGTTGAGTGAAAGGTATGCACCTTCCCATGTCACTCAGACCTTCCTGGGCATGCATCTATCTGTTCTTTGCTTTCCTCCTTTCCTGTTAAATAATAACCAGGTTATTACAACAGCATCACTAAGATACAATTAGGCATGAAGACAAAATTTTCTTTAAATCATGTGAAAGTGTGAATGTGTTTGTGTGTGTTACTATTTTATAAGATTGCCAATCTTACAGGTCACAAGCCCTCTTACTTTAATGAAAATTATAATCAGTTACTTTTAAATATTATGAGAGTTTGTTGTGGTTTTCTTTGAATACTTTATACATATATTTCTGACGTCCCTTCAAACATGTCTTTATTTCTGATATTACTTTTGACAAATAAGAAAATCCAGAAGTAGGTAAGGAAATACTTTATTCAAAAGGATTATTTCCATAAGGGGAAGGTGACTATTGCAATAGGGAGAATGTTCCAATCATGAGATCTGCAAGTCTCTCAAAGGAAAAGTTGAATTTTATTTTGTTGGAAGGAATAAACAAGGCTAAAAAAACCAGGGTACGGCTCATTGGGGTGAGTAGGTGTAGTGATTGACAGTTGAGCAGGAAAGATTTTAGTCAGCCAATTCTCTGGAGGAACCATTCAGGAGGAGCTGCTCCACATTGCAAGGCTGGCCCAGGTTGAGGGTGTGTAGAAGTACAGGTACCTAAGAGTAGGAAAGAAAACTGGATAAATCTTGGTCAAACCAAATTAGTGGAATTTAGTCCAGATTGATCAGTGAGGAAAACAGTTCAACAAAGCATTTATGAGGCAAGGTTAGGAATTTTAAAGGTCATTTTCTAGTCCTGTCATAGATAAACAGAGGGTCATCCACCAGTCTTATTTAAATTATATGGGGAAGTGTAATTCTTTGCAGTTAGCTATTTTATTATTAACTGAATAGACAATTCTTATCATTAGATATATTTATTTACATTTTTATAACTTCAGGCTATTATTTGTTTAGTTTGTTCCCTTGCATAATTTTCCAGATGCTCTTAATTCTTTCTATATGCACCATCATATTATCTACCATAGCATCTGCTCCATTGAGTTTAATTTTCATGGATACTTCCCTTCAGAAGCCCTCCATCTCCTCTAATATGGACAGATGTCTCTGCATGCTTGCCATAAATTTAATCCCCTAGGATTAATTTTCACAGCTCCCTTGAGTAAGACTCACTGGCGCCAGAACCCAGAACTGACACTTAGCTGGTACACACCAGTACAGTAGAGTAGCCAGCCTCTATCTTTTTTTTAATTTTATTTATCTTTATTGTTGAAAGTATTATAGGTGTCCCATTTTTCCCTCCAATTGACCCCCTCCACCTCACTCCCACCCGCGCCCCAGGCCTTCACCCCGTCATTGTCTGTGTCCATGGGTTGTGCGTATATGCACATAACTTCTTTGGTTAATCTCTTCCCACCCTCCACCCCCTTTCCCTCTGAAATATGATCATCTGTTACATGCATTAATGTCTCTGGATCTATTTAGTTTGTCAGATTCTTTTGTTCATTAGCTTCTTCTTAAAGAAGACCCTTCAACATTTCCTGTAGTGCTGGTTTGGTGGTGATGAACTCCTTTAGCTTTTTCTTGTCTGAGAAGCTCTTTATCTGACCTTCAATTCTAAACGATAGCTTTGCTGGGTAGATCAATCTTCATTGTAGTTCCATGTTTTTCATCACTTTGAATATTTCTTGCCACTCCTTTCTGGCCTGCAAAGTTTCTGTTGAGAAATCAGCTGACAGTCATATGGGTGCTCCCATGTAGGTAATTAACTGCTTTTCTCTTGCTCCTTTTAAGAGTCTCTCTTTGTCTTTAACCTTTGGCATTTTAATTATGATGTGTCTTGCTGTGGGCCTCTTTGGGTTCCTCTTGTTTGGGACCCTCTGTGCTGCCTGGACTTGTAAGTCTATTTCTTTCCCCAGATAGGGGAAGTTTTCTGTAATTATTTTTTCAAATAAGTTTTCAATTTCTTGCTCTCTTTCCTCTCCTTCTGAATGTTGGGCTTTTTGAAGTTGTCCCAGAGGCTCCTTATGCTATCTTCATATACCTGGATTCTTTTTTCTTTTTGCTCTTCTGGTTGGGTGTTTTTTGTTTCTTCATGTTCCAAATTGCTGATTTGATTCTCAGCGTCCTCTACTCTACTATTGATTCCCTGTAAATTATTCTTCATTTCAGTTCCTATAGCCTTCATTTCAAATTGGTACTTTATTATGTCATCGATTTTCTCAATTATTTTCATCATACTCTTACTAATATCCTTGATCATTCTTACAACCATTATTCTGAACTAAGTATCTGTTAGCTTGCTTGGTTCTATTTCATTTAGTTCCTCTTCTAGAGATTTCTTCTGTTCTTTCCTTTGTGAAATGTTTCTTTGCCTCCACATTTTGGCTGCTTCCAGGTGTTTGTTTCTTTGTATTAGGTAGAGCTGCTATGTCTCCTGAAATTTGTAGAGTGGATTTGTGTAGTAGGTGTCCTGGAGGGTCCAGTGGCTCAGCCTCCCCAGTCACCTGAGCTGGGCCTTCTAGGTGCTCCCCTGTGCGGGCTGTGTGCACTGTCCTGTTGTAGTTGAGCCTTGGTTGCTGTTGGTGTCCCTGGGAGGAACTGACCCTCAGGCCAATCAGCTGTGAGGACCAGCTGCAACTACAGCCTAAGAGCTGCTGTGCTGGAGACGCCCCTATGGAACAGGATTTACTTCAGTGGGGCTTTGCTGTTCACCAAGTGTGCCCCTTGAGTGTCCCTCGTGGATGTGGTAGGGTTGGAATCCAGCATGGTTGAGTCTGACCACCAGGTGCACTGTCTCTGGGGCCTCCCGGGAGGTGCAAAGTCAGCCTCTGCCAGTGCCTTGCCCAGGGCCACCCAGCATGACCTACACAGCAAACCGTAGTGGCTGCTCCTTGTGCTGGGCTTGGCGTTGCCCAGGAGAGGCCAAGCTATGAGCCAGTGCAGGCTGCCCGTAGTGCCACTTATCAAGATGTGTGGGGCCCGATGCTGCTTGTTTGAGAGATTTTAGGAAATTTCTAAGCATAATGCTCAAGAGGCCACTTGCACAGAAAAGGCCCTGGAAATGGCCTGGATGAGCTGCAGGTGGGGAGGGGCGGGGCCTCCGGGAATCACGGGGCGGGGCCAAAGGTGTGAGTCAGGTGCTGGTGATTCAAATATGGCGCCTGCCTGCCGGCTGTGTGCGGGGAGGGCTCGCCAAACGAGCAATGGCCTCCGCCAGCCCTTCTGCCTGGGAGGAAGCCACCCCTCCGCCTCTCACCCGGATCTCAGGCAGGTTAGTTCCTCCCCGAGTTCCCAGGTCCTTTCAGGCTGCTGCCCGGGGCTGGGCTCAGAGGGAGCGCGTCGAAATGAGTCCTTGCGCCGTGCGCGGGCCCTTTAAGAGGAGCTGCTGGGGCTCCCGCCGCCTCCGAGACCCTCAGGGACAGTCCCCGCTGGTTTCACAGCCCAGAGTTGTGGGGACGTCTCTTCCGGGCCCTGAAGTCCTGGGCTGGGGGCCTGCTGTGGGGCTGGGACCCCTCCCTCCTCCGGGAAACCGCCACCGCCAAGATGTCCCTCCTGGGTTTAGCCCACAGCCCCAGGTATGGGCCCTCGGCCATGTCTCAGAGATTCAGCCGCCATCCGCCCGCGTCCCCGCCCCTCCCGCCGCTCTCGATGCTCCTTCAGCTCCCTGGCTGTGGGGCTTCTGTGCAGCCGGATCTCAGGAGGCTCTGAGTGACGGTGGTTCTGTGTTTTAGTTGTAATTTTGATGTGGTTGCCGGAGGCGGCGGGTGCAGCTGTTGCCTGCGCTGCCCTCTTGTTTCACCCCCGCCAGCCTCTGCCTTGATTGTTTGAGAATACATTCTCATTAGTCAGAGTCATGCAACATTATTAAATATTTTTGTATATATAAATTTTCATTGATATACATATATATAAATGAACTCAATATACTGTTCTTTCTTACTGTATATCACTATATTGATGGAAAACATGTTCTCATGATAGATTTTCTAAGGACATCCCTATTTTCAACCCTTCATCTCTACTATAAATGCTTCCTACGGGTCCTGAACTTTTCTGGAGTTCTGTGGGGGCATAGCAGTCCTGTTTACTTTTTTTTTTTAAATATAATAATTTTTATTGTAACCTGTTGTATGTTGATGTTCCTTCATCATTACCTTTGTCTTTATGTGGTTTGTACAATTTTTGTTTATTCAATTTTAATTATAATTATTAAAATTTGACTGTAATACAAAAAGTTATAAAGCATAATCATAATAATATTGACCTAAATTCAGAAAAAATTGTAAAAATTTTCCTGTATATTCTTACTTTAAAAAGTCTTTTGCCTTTATAGCTGATTTTTCCATTATGAATTTAAGTTAAAGAAATTACTAAAAATAATTTTTTTGCACCAAATTTTGTAGTCAAATTAACTCCTCTGCACAGAAATTCCTTGTTAAAGCATCAAATATTTTAACAGACTTGGAAATAACTTAGATTAAATCTTAGGTTAAAGCTATGTACGGATATTCTGGAAGGCATTATCTCTTATACAGACAGGAAATATTTGGGAAACATCATATCTCAATGATTGTTATGACTCAGAAAAGCACAGCTTTAGAGAGACTTCTAAGGCTTTGGAAAGTATAAATAACATAGCTCTAGTAAAAACAAATCTAAAAATATCAGTGTAATATATACAGAATATAATTCCACTTATTAAATTAGAGAAGATATTAGAAAAACTTTAAAATAATGAAGGATATCACTTAAAAAAAAAATTATACCTCTTAAGAGAGCCCTTATACAGACCTGTTCCATTTCCATATTTCTCTCCTTCCTAATTTGGCTAATCAACTTCTGATGAAAACTATAATTCTTTTAGACCCATGGAAAACTTCATTTCTCAGCTGCTCTTCTTTCCCACCAAATAAAGAACTTTAAGTAAAAATTCAAATTTTAAGAATCTCTTAAAATATAATTTCCTATTAAAATGTGTTATTTAACTATGATTTCTTATGCAACTTTTCACATGATATATATTATGTCCAATACTTCTCTTACAGTAGAATATATAATTTTTTAAATTAAATTTATTGGGGTGACATTGGTTAATAAAATTATGTATCATTCATTCACCAATACTGAATACCTACTGCTCATTAGACATGGTACCCCTGAATCACTGAGATACAATAGTGAATAACAGAGGCCCTCTCAAATGTATCTAAGAACTCAAGTGCTGGACTTGAATCTCACAGCTACCAACTGTGTGACATTAATAACATCCATTTCACAATTTTAATCTCATGAGTTTCTGGACACACAGAGAGCTATCAATAAATGTTAACTGCTATCATAAATAATAAATATTACCATGACTATTATTAGTTTTTGTTAGGTGTGTGTCTTTGAGTGTCTATGTGTGTGTGTTAACAGTACCAAATAAATAAGTGGAAAATAGTTATGCCTCTTACTGCTGAGGAATGAGTGAGGAGAAAATTATTTAATCAGGAAGTGGGTATATTTTCACTTCTAGATTTTTTTTAAATTGGAAGGATTCTCAGGGAAAAGAGTGAAAAAACAAAGTTGACTAAAGCAAAACTATTATAATGAACATGCTTAAGAAATTATTTTTAGGACACACTGTCCTTCCTTTTTTATCAAAATTAAATTAAATTTTCAATGTCACTTTAATAATAAGCCCTTCTACATATATATTGTTTGATAATGGCTTTGGGGCTACCATGAGACTATTAGACTTGATAATCAAAGAGCTTCTGATGAACAATCAAGGCTCCATTTGAGATGCAAGTGACAGTTTAAATGATGGTAAAGGGAAATTATAGATGAGATGAAGAGAAATGTAAATATAAATTAATAACTGTGATCTTAAAATGTGTGAAACTTCTAAAACAAAAAAATGGGGAAGGGCTCAAAAGATCCTAAAGAGAAAGTAACCTGAGAGTATTTGAAATATCTAACTCTGAGATTGATTGTGTTTTTCATTCTACTTAGAACTTCTTACCTGACTATTCTGAGGTAAATAATGTTTTTGCAAATTTGATATCTTTTGTTCACCCCTACGAAGCTCCTCACATCCTTCATAACATAATTTTATAAATCCAACAAATACAGGATAGACAATCATAAAAATATATAGCCAAAGTGTTAAGATTTCTATATGTACAGAAGCACTGAACAGGTGGGGCTAGTTATAATGGAATGGCACGGCTCACATACACTTATTGTATTTGATTTAACAAGGGAACTGACAATAAAGAAAGACATTTTTTCCATGTGGAAAACTACTAGTCTGTCTGAATATTACACTGCATCAGTTCACAAGGGCCCTCTTATAGCCAGAAGATGCTCAAAAATTTATCAACAGCCAGATGTGTTCTTCAATGTGATTGAATAAAATAGATTCTTCAAAGACTATATGAAAGGAACACTGAAGAGGAAAAAGTTTCCTTCTTCAGAAATGAATGGCTATAGTTATATGAACTTGTTTGTTGCTTGAATGCAATTTCCCAAGAAGATTATGTCTACTGAAAATACCTATTCAGGGCTATTGCTAACTATACCGTTTTAAAGAAGGCACAGATGTTTCTACAGAGCAGTATCATTTTACCTCATGAAAGAATAACCTCAAAATGTCAATGATGTTTTTCTTCCTCTAATATCATCATCCAATCTTTTCTTATAGATGGAGTGTTTTTATCAAGAGGAAAGGTGATATTGAGTTAGATTGTATTTCTAAAGGATGCCCCAATCCAGAAGTCCCAGTCAATTAGCCTTGGGTCTGACTCAAAAAAGAAAAGCTATCATAAAACTCCGGGAAATTTGCTCTAAGTTCAGATGATATTCAAAGTAAGTTTAAAGTTTTAGTTTGTACTATTAAGAGGTTTAAGAAGTTTCAATTGCACTTTAAAAAGGACACTTTATACAGGAGGCACACAGAGTATACAACAATAATTTTCTAATTCAGTTTAACCCTTCTCATGCACCTTACACTTTTCCTCAGCTTTAATAATCTATAGATCTATGATACTTTGAAATTTCCCCAAGATCACCAAGCTAATAAGTGATAAACCTAAGATGAAACACATATTATCTGAACCTACTCCAATGCTTTTCCTACAGTCATGCAAAGAGTTTGCAAAATAAGAGATATAGGAGTAAATTTAAGATAAGAGGAAAGAGCCTATTGAGATAGAGCTTAAATGTTTTCAATCACTGATAAACATTTTATATTTTTTTCTCTGAGGATTTAGACACATTGAAATGCATATGTTTAAGTATAGAAGTTGATTTGCTTCTTTTTCAAATGTTAACATGGCCCTAGTCAAAATATAGAACATTTCCATCTCCCCAGGAAGCTTCTTCATGACTGCTTTTAGTCAATCACAAAACCCATAGGCAAACACTGTTTTTGTTTCTAAGAGCAGGGATTGGTTTTTGCCTATTCTTGAACTTTACAAGAGTGAAATTATACAATGTACACAATTTTATATATTGCTTCTTTCATTCAGCATAATGTTTTATATTCCTCCATACTTTGGCATAAATCATTAGTTCACTGGTTTCTTTTTGAAGAGAAATAATCCATTGCATGAAAATTGGTAATCTATTTATATATTGTCCTGAGTAAATAATCTAGGAGTAAAATTACAGGTCATAGTGTAGACATAAGCTTAACTTTATAAGTAATTGCTAAAACATTTTTTCAAAGTGAATAAAAATTTCCATTCCTACTTGAAATACATGGTAGTCCCATTTAATCTGCATCTTTATAAATACTTCGTCTTTGTTGACCATTTAAATTTAGATATTTTAGTAGATGTGAAATCTCTCACATTGGTTTTAATTTGCATTTAGCTGCCTAATAATAATATTGTGCACATTTTCATAATTTTAATGACCATTTGATATCTTCTTTTCAAAACTTCTATTTGGCCTTTTAACCATAACTTTCGGGGGTTTTCTTTTGGTTATTATTGAGTTGTAAGAATTCCTTATATATTTAGAATAAATTCTTTGTCAGATATATGTATTGAATTTTTTCTCATTCTGTGGCTTGCCTATTCATTTGATAAAACTCTTGTTATTCTGTTTTATTCTTTTAAAGGGAACATTTGTAATACTTTCAACAACAAAGATAAAGTGAAACATAAAAAAATTAACAATTTTTAAATTGAGGTACAATAGGCTTATAACATTATATTAGTTTAAGATGTAGAACATAATGATTTGACCTCAGTATACATTGCAAAATGATCACTACTTAAGTCTAGTTAACATCTGTCATCTTATATAGTAACAAAATTTTTTTCTCTTTTGATGAGAAATTTAAGATCTATTCTCTTAGCAACTTTCAAATATTCAATACAGTACTATTGTCACCATGCTGTACATTATATACCCATGACATACTGATTTTTTAATCGTGTTTGTACCTTTTGACTCCCTTCACCCATTTTGCTCACCTCCAACTCCATCTCTGACAACCACCAATCTGTTCTCTGTAGCTACGAACCTGGGTTATTTGTTGTTTGTTTGTTAGATTCTACATATAATTGAGATAATATGGTATTTTTCTTTCTCTTTCTGACTAATGTTACTAAACATAATGTCCTCAAGATCCATCCATGTTGTTACAAGTGGCAAGATTTTTTCTTCTTTATGACCAAATAATATTCCTATATATACAAACATACATACTACATCTCCTTTATCCATTTATCTACTGATAAAAATTTAGGTTGTTTGTATATCTTGGTATTATAGATAATGTTGCAATGAACATGGGGATGTATATATCTTTTGAGTTAGTGTTTATATATTTTTTGGATAAATACCCAGAAGTGGAATTGCAGAATCATATGGTAGTTCTATTTTAAATTATTTTTAGGAATATCCACACTCTTTTTCATGGTGTTTGCATCAATTTACAGACCCACCAACAATGCACAGAAATTCTCTTTTCTCCACATCCTCTCCAACACTTGTTATTTCTAGTCTTTTTGATAATAGCCATTCTAACAGGCGTGATGTTCTATTTCATTGTGGTTTTGATTTCCCTAATGATTCATGATTTTGTGTATTTTATTCATGTACCTGTTGGCCATTTGGATATCTTCTTTAGAAAAATGTCAGTTGAGCCCCTCTACCCATTTTTTAATCAAGTTGTTTGTGTTTTTTTGTTATTGAGTATTATAAGAGCTTTATATTTTTTAGATATTAACCCTTTATCTGACATATGCTTTGCAAAACTTTTTTTCCATTCTGTAGATTGCCTTTCTATTTCATGGGATCCACATGGGGCCACTGAAGCTGTCAGGTACCAGGGTGAGACACAAGCCTGAGTTCACAGGAGCCTACCGATAGCCTGAGGCTGTGGGAGCTGTTTGGGAGAATGAATGTGACAGGTGTTGGGGAGACCCAAGGGCCTGGATTCATAAGAGCCTGCTGGGAGGCTGGTGCCAGGGATGTCATCTGGGGGCCTACTGTTTTTAATATGTGGTTGGTTGAATCTAGGGCTGACTGCATTTATTGAAAAAAATCTGTGTATAAGTGAGCATGCATAGTTTAAACCTGTATTGTTCAAGGGTCAACTGTATATACATTCTGGAAAAGGCAAAATTAGGGAGACAGTAAAAAGATCAATGGTTTCTAGGGGTTCAGCAGAAGGAAAGAAGAGATGAATAGGTGAAACACAGGGGATTTTAAGGGGAATGAAACTATTCTGTATATATGTGTCATAACACATTTGGCAAAACCCATAGAAGGTAAAATACAAAGAGTGATCCATAATGGAAACTACACACTTTAGTTTATAATACTGTACCCATAATGAATGGCACATTAATTGTAACAAAAGGACCACACTAGTGAAAGATGTTAAAATAGAGGGAAATGGTGGGGGAAGGCTTAGGGGGCATACAGAAACTCACTGTGCTTTTTACTCAATTTTTCCATAAGCCTAAAGCTATTAAAAACATCAGATCTATTACTTTTAAAAAGAATAAATACGGATACATGCTATAATAATCTTGAAAACATTATGTTAAGTAAAAGAGGCCAGACACAAAAAGCCAAATATTGCATGATTTCATCTATATTAAATGTCCAGAATAAGAAAATCCACTTGAACAGAAAATAGATATATGCCAGAATATAAGGAGAGAGGGGAATTGTGAGTGCCTGCTATCAGGTATGGAGTTTATTTCTGAAGTGATGAAATGTTCTGGAATTAAGCAGTGGTGATGTTTTCACAACCTAGTGAATATATTAAAAAACAATGAATTGTATACTTTGTAATAGTGAATTTTGGGCATGTGAATTATATCTCAATAACAATAATTTTTATTAAAGATACCACCAGATCATCTCCAGCACCATACATAAGGGTACATAAAAATATATAAAGGACTCCTTTTTTTCAATCTGTAGGGATATTTGGTCTCTAATGCAGAGTCAAAGGCTGAGTTTTTATACAAATTATACCACTTCTTGTTTGTGAGACTTTTGACAACATATTTAATGTACTTAAGCTTCAACTTAATCCCCTACAATAGCAGTTCTTACATCACAAGAGTATTTAAAGATTACATGGAATAATATATGTAATGGGCATAATACAATTTCTGAACATATTAAGTATTCAATAAATATTAACTGTTATTGTAATCCCTTGTAATTCCATGCCTTTTTAGGAGAAACTTTAAAGACTAGAAAGAGGAAATATATTGGATAGAATATACAACACAAATATGGTTAATCTATTTTACTGATATATGTAGCTCAGTAGGTAATGATACTAATGGCCCTGTCCATAATTTAGGGCATTTTTTCCTATTGCATTGGACAACTTGGCAATGATAAAGAGCCACCTTGCAACCAGCAACTTCACAAAGCACACCAACCACACTGTATGCCACTCTGCTCAGTTCAAAAGACCCCAGGAAAACTAGGAAGTGAAGTCTTCTTAATTTCTGTATTACTTAGAATAGGCTAATCCTATGCTAACCAATACACAAACATCTTAGCACAATTGAAGCTTCAGCAAGTATAATTTGCTTTCACTCAACAGTTCTTGGCAGCTTTCCTCAGGGTAGTAATTTAGGGACTTAAGTGAAGGAGATTCTGCTATATGCAAAACAGGGCTGCCTAGATTGCCCTGAGGATTGCCACTGCAGTCAACTGAAAAGGAAAGAACAGATTTTGAAAGACTTAATGGGACATGCCTGATTGTGGTACAAAGACATCCACTGGAGAAAGCTCACTGGTATAGCCACACCCAAATTCAGGGAAAGAAAGAAATGCCCTCCAGCTGAATGCCAAAGAAGAAAAAACAGATTTTGATGCACAATTAGAAGTCTGCTACAACTTCTGGAATTGGGAGGAAATCGTCCATGTCTCATGAACAAGTGATTAATCCTGGTATCCCTGTACGGATTCAGTTACTGGTATATAGTTGGCACTCAATAACAATTTATTGAATGAATGAATGAATGAATGAATTAATTAATTAATGAAAAAATATAAATGAACTAAATAAATGAACGAGAGCCTGAGAAACAAATAACAAAGCTAACAAGAATAGCCCTGGCCAGTGTAGCTCAGTTGGTTGGGCATCATCCCATGCACTGAAATGTTGCCACTTCCGTCAGGGCACATGCCTGGGTTGTGGGCTTGATCCCTGGTAAGGGGTGTGCAGTAGACGGCCAATGGATGTTTCCCTCTCACATTGATGTTTCTCTCTCTCTCTAAAAATCAATAAAAATATTTTTTAAAAATTATCAAGGATAAGTATGGGTTTTTCAGTATAGCGTAATTACAAATCCTACCTCTGTCACTTAATATTTTGTGAACTTGTTGAGTCACTTAATCTCATGAAGCATCAGTTTCCATGTCTTTAAAATATAGATACTGATAGTAACACCAACCTTATAATATTCTGGTAGTGGTTAAGTGAGATTTTTTCATGTAAAGCAAGGAGCATAACACAATGCATAGCCATAGTAAGTATTCAAAAACAGTTATTTTTACAACTAATCCTACTATTCCTACCAACCTTACTACAACCACCATCACTGGACTTTCATGGGAATTGCCGTGTGTAGAACCTATTTTTAACTGATAAATTAATACTAATAGTGCCTTTTTATTGAAACAATTGCAAATGCAACATAGTTTAAAAAGAGCCTCATTTCTACACTAAAACTTCATGACAGATTTATTCGTCCTTATTGGCATATGTTACAAGCTCTTTTATATGATTTTTGAAATGTCTAGAACCAGACCATTTGGTTTGTGAGCAAAGAAAATTTCCCTAGCACAGCAGAGGGCTTATCACTAGTAGCAGAATGACATTAATAGGACTAAATATGATTTATTATTGATGAAAACCAATTGTTTCATGTATACATTATTGTTAATATTGATATAATGCAGAGTTATTCTTAAAAAGAAAAGCATAAACATTGAACTTAAATGAATTTATTAATTGTGCTTCCTTGTTTCCTATTATTTTGCAAAAATAAAAACAATAACAAACAATTAAAACACTAAGTGTGCATGTTGTTTTACCAAGAATATTTGACAGCACAAGAAAGCATTACATATTTTGTTGCCCAAAAAGCTTCTATCTTTGAAAATTGAACTGAGAATCTGGTTACATTTTACTTTTAAATCAAAACTGTATCCAAATAGCAAAAAAATAATAATAATAATAATACAATAAAATTTGAGAATTAGCTATCTTATGTTGGTTAGATTTCATTTTCAGTCAATCTTTGTGTACACGTGTGAGCTTTTCTAATAGCTTGTCTTTTTAAAATGTTTAAAAACCTCTAAAAATTGTCATATTGTTCATCTCTCTGAAAGTCTGTATGATAGTACTTATGCTTCCCCTGACAACTTGCCACAAATTCAGTGTTTAGGAACACTGAATATATTTCTTATAACCGTTAGGATTCAGAAACTTATTCAATAATTCTAACTGCCTTAAAATGTTTCAAATCCTAAGAGTAGCACTGAAAACTTAATACCTCTCTGGTATACAAGCCCCAAAATATATAATTCTTCTGTAATACAGCATCTAATACACCCAAGTAATCATCATGGGGGACTTGTAGATTACTATATTTTAATAGAAAAGAGTGACATTCTAAACACAGAAGTTAGAAAGGGTTATTTGGCAACATTGAATAATGCTATACCAGTATTTTCTCCAGAGGTACAGTTAATAAACAGTAATTCTGTGGCGCCTTAAACACCATCTTGAAGGAAAAAAAAAAACAAACTAAAGATATCAGACTAAAACACTAATATGCTTTTAAATTCTTAATTTCTACAATTTTATAAAGCAGATGAATGGTATGCCATCCATCACTGAGCTAATATTATAACATTCACATTTAAATAGCAATTTTCAATTTATAAAGTGAATTTTACATATAGTTTAAAAGTATTTTTACACACATTATTTTATTTGATTTATAAAACCTTAAAATATCAAACTAAAAATTAACACTAGTATTTCTATTTATAGTTAAGAAGACAAAGGTCTGAGAGATCAAAGGGTTCTCCCCAAATTCAATAGCTTGTGTTGGTATCTAAGCACAAAGATCAGGTCTCTGACACTTCATTCCACTTTGAAGTATAAACTGTATTCTCACAAAAAAGAGAGAAAAATGACCATGATTTGTTAGAATAAATTTTGTACATTTGACTCCATGCTAATGAAGAAGGGTAGCTGAGACTTAGAAAGTGATGAAATATTCCAAACAATTAAACTATTTTAAAGTTATTTAATGGACTATTTATACCACACCTTTATGGTACTTATTTAACATATGTAGTAATTAAAATCAATCCAGAGACACAGAAGCATAGAACAGACTGAGGAATCTCAGTGGGAAGGAGGGGGTGGGGGAGGGGTCTGGAGAGATTAACCCTGGAATTTATATGCGGACAATAGTGTGGTGAAGGCCTGAGGGCGGGGGGCAGAGTGGAGGAGATCAATGGGGGGGGAGGGGGAAGAGGACATCTGTAATACTTTCAACAATAAAGACAAAACAAAAATGATCAGTGGCAGTCCTTCCAGATTTCCTAGGAAAACACTGATATGGAAAACATTCAGGAAGTAGAGTGAAAAACAGCATGAACAAAAAATAAAAATACATCAGCAATAATGAAAAATACTCATAAATTTTCCAAATGACGGGCTTGGTGACAGTTTTAGTTAAGTCAGTATTGCAATATTGCAATCAAATATGATTTATGAAATACAGTGTGATGTCTCCAGTGAAATAATAATCACAAGAAAAAACAGCTCTCTACGAAACAAAAACAAAATACTTTCAACAGCCTTTCTACAGGATGTTTTTTAATAAGTTTTCCTCTGTATGAAAACTTGAACTGTGAAAGTCCACTCATGATACGAGTAAATCATCTTAGTATACATAACCAACTGTTTTATTCTCATTATTTCTTAATTATATGTTATATTGAACTGTTGTTAAATAAACTATTGTTGCAGAGGCTATGCAAACCAGTCAATACTTCTAAAACCCTGTGACATTTTTCCATTTGTGTACATATGTGAATATCTAGCTAGAAAAATATTTATATCAAAACAAAATTAAAATATCTATACAAAAGATTTTGTAGATAACTTTAGAGTTTTTCATTCACAAGGTATTTATTATTCTTATATCAACACTTTTATTGACATTTTAAAAAATTTTTATTTTCTTCAGAGTTTTTTATTTTTTTACTTTAAATATATTTTTTAATATTTTAATTATAGCTGATGTACAATATTATATTAGTTTCAGGTGCACAAAACACAGTGATTAGACATTATGTAACTTACTAAGTGATCACCTCATAAACCTAGCACCCATCTGATACCATACACAGTTATTACAATATTAATGACTATATTCCCTCTGCTGTACTTTACATCCCCATGACTATTCTGTAACTACCAATTTGTACTTCTTAATCCCTTCACATTTTTACCCATCCCCCAACCCCCTGCCCATCTTCCAACTGTTAAAATGTTCTCTATATCCATGAGTTTGTTTCTGTTCTTCATGTTCATTTATTTTGTTCTTTAGATTCCACATTTAAGTGAAATCATATGGCATTTGTCTTCTTCTATCTTGCTTATTTCACTCGGCACAATAGAATTTCTGTCCATTCATGTTGTTGCAGATGGCAAGATTTCATTCTTTTTCATGGCTGAGTCATATTCCATGGTATATATACATCACTTCCCCTTTATCCATTCATATATTGATGGATACTTAGGTTGCTTCCAAATCTTGACTATTGTAAATAATGCTGCAATGAACATATGAATGTATATGTCTTTTCAATTTAGTGTTTTGCGTTACTTTGGATAAATACCCAGAAGTGGAATTGCTAGGTCCTTCTTTGTCTGCTGTTATATAGTTTTTGTTTTAAAGTCTATTTTGACGAGTATGAGTATTGTTACCTCAGCATTTTTTCCCTTTGCTTGTTTCCGTTTTCTAAAATATCGTTCCCATTCCTTTACTTTCAGTCTGTTTGTATCAGATACAGTTGGCTCTCAACCTAAGAGGCATTTTCCCATTTTTCTTTTCAAAGGTATCAGATGGAAATCCCTTGATATCAGGGATAGTGTGGCCCCATTCATAGATTTGTGATGGGCTTATGATCCAGTTCTGCTAAATAAAATATAATGAGAAGTTTGCTGGGGTAGGAGCACTATTAACAAATAATATTCTGCTTAATATAAGATGAGCATAGGAGAAGAAATTCTGCTCCATGTCATGCCCTCTTTCCCGCCTTTAAGTACAGTTTAGAGAATATAAAATATACAGCTATAATGACCATATTATGGCTATGAGAGGAAAGGCAAGAGAAATACAGATTAAACTATCTAAAGACCTAACCTTATTAAGATGCTAAATCAGTACCAGAATCTTAATTTCTGACTTAATATTTGGAAAAATACCTCTTACTTAAGTCACTATAAATGGATATGCTGATTCTTTTTTTAAAATTGTTCAAAATATTACAGATGTCCCCTATTTTCCCCATTGACCACTTCCGCTCTGGCCCAGGCCTTCACCACACTATGGTCTGTGTCCATGGATTAGGCATATATGTATACAAATTCTTTGCTAATCTTTCCCCACCCACCCACCCACTCACCTTCCCTCTGAAATTCATTGGTCTGTTCCATGCTTTTATGTCACTGAATCTATTTTGTTCATCAGTTTATTATGTTCTTTAGATTCTACAAATAAGTGAGTTCATGTGATACTTGCCTTTCTCTGACTGACTTATTTTGCTTAGCATAATATTCTCCAGGTACATGAATTCTTTCCCAAGGGTATGAGATCTTTCTTCTTTACAGCTGCATAGAATTCCATGGTGTAAATGTCCCATAGCTTTTTTATTCACTCATATACTGATGGGCACTCAGGCTGTCTCCAGATCTTATCTATTGTAAATTGTACTGCTATGAATGTAGGGGTGCATTTATTCTTTCTGATTGGTGTTTCAGGATACTTAGGATATAGTCCTAGAAATGGGATCACTGGGTCAAAAGACAGTTCCATTTATAATTTTTTGAGGAACCTCCATACTGTTTTCCATAGCGGCTGCACCAGTCTGCATTCCCACCAGCAGAATACTAGGGTTCCCCTTTCTCCACATCCTTACAAGAACTTGTCATTTGTTGAATTGAGCATTTTTTCATATGTCTCCTGGCCATCTGTATGTCTGCTTTGGAGAAATATCTGTTCAGGTCTTTAACCCATTTTAATTGGATTGTTTGTCTTCCTGTTATTGAGTTGTTTGTATGAGTTCTTTGTACACTTTGGAAATTAGCCCTTTATCAGATACATCCTTGGCAAATCTGTTTTCCCATACCATGGAGTTCCTTTGTACTTTGAGGCTGATTTCTTTTGATATGCAGAAGCTTTTTAGTTTGATGTAGTCCCATATGTTTATTTTTTCTTTTGTTTCTCTTGCCCTAGGAGAAGTATGGGTGAAAATTCCACTACATAAGATGTCTATGACTTTACTGCCTATGTTTTCTTCCAGGATTTTTATGGTTTGGGGACTTACACTTAAGTCTTTTATCCATTTTGAATTTATTCTTTTGTATGGAGTAAGTTGGTGATCTAGTTTAATTTTTTTTGCATGTACCTGCCCAATTTCCCCAACACCATTTATTGAAAAGAATTTCTACTCCAGTGTATGCTCTTGCCTTCTTTGTCAAATATTAACTGACCATAATGGTGTGGGTCTATTTCGGGGGTCTCTGCTCTGTTCCATTGATCTATAGGTCTGTTTTTCCACCAATACCAGACTGTTTTGATTACAATGGCTTTGTTTGATAGGTGGTAAAGTGATCCTTCCAACTATCTACTTTTTTCTCAAGATGGCTGTGGCTATTTGGGGACTTTTTTAGTCCCACATAAATTTTTGGAATATTTGTTCTAGCTCTGTGAAATATGCTCTTGGTATTTTAATAGGAATTGCATTGAATCTATAGATTGCTTTGGGTAGTATGGACATTTTAATGATATGAATTCTCCCAATCCATGAACATGGTATATTCTTCCACTTGTTTATATCTTCCTCTGTTTTTTTCCAGTGTCCTACAGTTTTCTGAGTACAGGCCTTTTACCTCCTTGGTTAAGTTTATTCCTAGGAACCTTATTTTTTTAGTTGCAATGGTAAATTGTATAGTTTTTTAGTTTCTCTTTCTGAGAGTTCATTGTTGGTGCATAAAAATGCCATCGATTTCTGGATGTTAATTTTGTATCCAGCTACCTTGACAAATTAATTTATCAAATCTAGTAGTACTTTGGTGGAGTCTTTAAGGTTTTCTATGTACAGTATCATGTCATCTGCAAATAAGGACAGTTTTACTTCCTCCTTTCCAATTTGGATACCTCTTATGTTTTCTTCCTCTCTGATGGCTGCGGCCAATACTATGTTGAATGAGTGGTGAAAGAGGACAACCCTGTCTAGTTCCTCTTTTTGGTGGAAATGGTTTTAGTTTTTGACCATTAAGTATGATGTTGGCTGTAGGTTTGCCACATATGGCCTTTATTATGTTGAGGTATGTTCCCTCTATTCCCATTTTGCTGAGAGTTTTTATCAAAAATGGGTGCTGGATTTTATCAAATGATTTTTTTTTACACCTATTAATATGATCATATAATTTTTAGCCTTCATTTTGTTTATGTGGTATATAACATTTATTGATTTGTGAATATTGTACCAGCCTTGCATCCCTGGAATAAATCCCATTTGCTCTTGGTGTATTATCTTTTTAATGTATTGCTGGATCCAGTTTCCTAGTATTTTGTTGAGAATTTTAGTATCTATGTTCATCAGGGATATTGGCCTGTAATATTCTTTTTTTGTGTTGTCTTTAATTGGTTTTGGGATTAGGGTAAAAAAAGCTGGAGAGTTTTCTTCCTCTTGAATTTTCTGGTACATCTGAGGAGACTTAGTGTTCATTCTTCTTTGAATGTTTGGTAAACTCACCTGTAAATCTGACTGGTTCTGGACTTTTGTTTGCTGGGAGTTTTTTGATTACTGCTTCAATTTCATTAGTTGTTATTGGCCTATTCTGGTTTTCCGATTCTTCTGATTAATCTTTAGAAGATTGTATGTTTCTAGGAATTTGTCCATTTCACCCAAGTTGTCCACTTTGTTGGCATATAGTTTCTCTTAGTATTTACTTACGATCTTTTGGATTTCTGTTGGTTGACTTGTTATATCGCACCTTTCATTTCTGATTTTATTTATTTGAGCCCTTTTCTTTGTTTCTTGATGAGTCTGGCTAACAGTTAATCAATATTGTTCACCTTTTCAAAAAACCAGCTTTTGGTTTCACTGATCTTTTGTGGGTTTTTTTTAGTCTTTATGTCATTAATTTTTGCTCTGATCTTTATTATTTCCTTCTTTCTACTTCCTCTGGGCTTTTCTGGCTATTGTCTTTCTAATTCTTTTAGTTGTTGTGTTAGATGGTTTAGTAGAGCTTTTTCTTGTTTCTTGGGGTATGCCTGTATTGCTATGAAATTTCCTGTAATGACTTATTTCGCTATGCCCCATAGGTTTTTGGTTGTTATTTGTTCATTTCCTTTTTTTTCTAGGAAGGTTTTGATTTCTTTCTTGACCCCATTGGTCACCCATTCATCATTTAATAAATTATTTAGCCTCCATGTGTCAAAATATTTTTGAGCTTTTTTATAGCGGTTGATTTCTAGTTTCATGCCACTGTGATCTGAGAAGATGATTGATATGATTTCAATCTTTTTGAACTTGTAGAGTTTTGCCTTGTGCCCTAGTATGTGGTCTATTTTTCAGAATGTTCCATGTGCACTTGAGAAGAATTTGTATTATGCTGTTTTGGGATGAAATGTTGTGGAAACGTCAGTTAAATCCATTAGATCTAGTGTGTCATTTAAGTTCTCTGTTTTCCTGTTGACTTTTTGTCTGGAAGACCTATCCAGTGAAATCAGTGGGGTGTTAAAGTCCCCCACTATGATTGTGTTGCTGTTGATCTTCCCCTTAAATTTCCTCTCCCAAATTTTTTATATATTTAGGTGCTCCTGTACTGAGTGCATATATATTTTTAAGGATTATTGCCTCCTGTTGGATTGATCCCTTTAGTATTATGTAGTGACCATCTTCGTCTCTTATTGTGGTCTTTATTTTGAAGTCTATTTTGGCAGAAATAAGTATTGCTACTCCAGCTTTTTTTATTTGTTTCTATTTGCATGGGATGCATTTTTCCATCCCTTCGCTTTCAGCCTGTGTGAATCTTATGCTCTCAGGTGGGTCTCTTGTAGACAGAATATATATGGGTCCTGTCTTCTTATCCATTCAGCTATTCTATGTCATTTGATTGGAGCATTTATTCCGCTTACATTTAAGGTTATTACTGATATATTCTTATTTAATGACATTTTCCCCCTTTATGCCAATATACTTTTTTCTCAATATTTCTTCTTCTTCTTAAAGCAGTCCTTTTAGCATTTCTTACAGTGCTGTTTTGGTGGTACTGAACTCTTTTGTTTGGGCTTCTTTTGTTTGGGTAGCTGTTTATTTCACTTTCAATTTTAAATGATAGCTTTGCTGGATAAAGCATCCTTGGTTGCATGTTTTTGCTTTTCATTACTTTGAGAACTTCATGCCACTCCCTTCTGGCCTGAAGTGTTTCTGTTGAGAAATCTGCTGTCAGCCTTATGGGGGCTCCCTTGCAGATCACTGCTTGTCTCTCTCTTGCAGCCCTTAATATTCTCTCTTTGTCCCTAACATGGACATTCTGATTCTTATACCAATTACATTCCTAAATTCCCCCCATTTGGTCCTTCGTCTTCTCTTTTACTCTACCTCCTTATACAGAGGGAACATTTTAGGTGACTAACATAAGAAGGTAAACATATCCAAACATGGCTCTGCTTTACATGGACTGAGGCAAAATACTTGTTATATGAGTAAGAAGAGGATGAGGATTTTGAAGAGAAATAATCAATTAAGAATAAAAGTGGACAAAATGTCTATATAGGGTAGAGACTAGAATGGGAAGGGTTTAATGTGCTGCCATTGGGCTGTCTTCACAATGCTTAATAGAGTGTGGGAGGGATAATTTTCTTTTAGAACACCCTGGTACCATCATAGGTTATTTACAGCATCTGTTCCAAATAGTTGGTACTCAATCTGTACTAATTGTTAACTTATTTGAATTTTAATGATTAAGTGTTGAAAATAATGACTTATTTGTATCAAGAAAAGTCCAACCAAATACTTTGCTATAGTCCAGTCTTAAAGGAAAACCCCAAAAGAGTAATGACACTTTCTTTATTGCCATTTACTTTTAAAATAATTGTCAAAGTATACTTGGCATACAATATTATATTAGTCTAGGATGTACAACATAGTCATTCAACATTGATGTATGTTACAATATGATGATTTGGAGAAAACAATGCTCCTTTGTGAAGCAAAAGTAATCTGCAATAAATTACTCAAAAAAGCAAAGTTAAAAAGACAAATTAAATGGGGAAAGTTCAAACAAGATTATAGCTTACTGTTTCTTTCCCCTTCTCTCAATTTCACATTAACAAACACAGCAATGGCAAGCTAACTTTAGAAAATATTTCTAGTCTTTCTCAACAATTGCTACCCTCAACTAATCACTAAATTAAAAGTGTGAGCCTTTTTTCGTATTCAAAGAATACCAATTGCATATATATTTTTTCTTTTCTTTCTGCCTCACTTTGACTTACATTACAACATACTAGCTCACAATTAGCACTAATAGGGTCACCTAAAACAGCGACTTAAACTAATATAATTAAATAAAGAACAAAAATAATCTCACTATTTTATGCTAATTACTCTGGCAAAGTTCTCACACATCAAACTATAAAACCATGACTACTTGGCATTATAAAATTTTCAATACAATTTAACATTTTAAGTGGGAAATTGTGACATGTATGTGCTATATTAATTTGTAACATATTCATGACTTTTTTTCAGAAATTACATTTCAAATAAACTTAATGTTCTTTAGCAGCTTACGCTGTGTGATTCTATTCAAAAGTATCCCAAAGGAGTACGCTCAGTATATAATAATACTCATGTTCAGATAGCTAATTAAATCATTTTCATATTGTTATTTGGATACCCCTTTGTCTTATAGGATACACACACACACACACACACACACACACACACACACACACACAGAGTTAGTAACTGCCAATAGTATATAGCACAGAAAAGGAAGAAATGATTGTTAGGTGAATTCACCTGAGCTATTTACCTTAAAAACACTCCTAAATTGAATTATGTAATAGAAAGAATGTTTTATCAACTCTAACAAAGCTGTAAAAACCAATGGTACTTGTTATGTATAAAATAAGCAATATCTCAAGTATATAGAAAATTCACAATGATACCATAGTACACCAAAAACCATATTTAAATTACTTCATAAAATAATCCAATCCCTAGCTAATACCCCCCGTAGCATACTTATTTAAATATGTCTTCAAGATATATATTTTTTGTTGGTGACATTTTCCTATGAGTAGCTAAAGTATGGATCAACTTAAAGAACTAAATTTCATGTTTTCCTTAAAAGGAGATTTCTTAGCTTATAACTCATCTGTTATCAGTCCATTTTGCACAGAAAAGATTGAATGAAATAAAAATGTGTATCTGGATCCTGATGACAAATCAAAATATTAAGTAGTAATACAATTCACTCTTTATTAGTGTCACATTCCGACTAGGCACACTCAAAAGCACTCATATGTTTGCCATCTGATACTGTGCTCTCACAAGCAAGCCTGTGATATCCTAAATGGTGTTTCAGTCATGGATGAAACTTTCTTATTTCCTCTAGCCCTCCCAGATGATCAACAATACTTCTCATCCTATCCTCAACATTAGTTTGCTTCAGAAATTCCTGGAAATCAGACGAATAATACACATCTGTTCTTATTTTTCACAACAGTCAATTAACTGCATTAATCCCCAAAGACCTCTGGGGCAGAAAGAGTTGTTCAGTTTGTTTTGGAATGTATTTTATTGCTCATTAAAGAGGACATTAAAATTTAGTAGTCTCATTACCAAATATAATTGGATTTATTCAAATTAAATTCTATAGAATGTAACATTAATAGACCCTTCATGTGATTGAAATTCTTCTATTTAGGATTATACTGTTACAAGAAGAATGGCATATCCCAGTACTAGATAGATACAGAACAGTGTTAAGGTAGGCACAGGCTAATGTTATAATTGGATATAAGTAGACAATTGCCAAAATTCATTTCCTTACTTGATGAGCACTAAAGTATTCTATGATAACAAAGGGAGCATGTAGTTGTTCATCCCTTTCTGTTGGTGAGCTGTTAATACTCTACTAGTAAGCACCTTTTAAGTCATTGGAGAGTGTCTAAGAATAGAGCTGGAATGAAGTAAGATCCTTTTCAGACCTTTTTTTTTTTTTTGCATTTCTTGGATTCAGCAATTCACCTTTTATGAATATGTTCTAAACACATACACATGATCATTACAAAGATTTTTGTAAAAGAATGTCCATTGCAATATTATTTATCATGAAAAACTAGAAACAACATAAATGTTCAACAACAGGGGATTGCTTAAATTGAATTAGTACATACCACAGTAGTTTTCAGATCTATTTTTTTGATAGTTGGCAATGTTTTGATGTGCATGATAAAAATAATTGGAATTAGGAGTAGTAGAGATTACAAAGATGTAGAGGAGCAAAATAATCACTTGGAATCCAAGTAATTAATATATTCAATCATTTAGATAATTTTTTCCCCCAGAAGGATGTAGGAATTTTTTAAAAAGAAAAATATAGCCCGGCCGGGCATGGCTCAGCAGTTGAGCGTCGACCTAGGATCCAGGCGATCTGGGTTTGAATCCCTGTCAGGGCACATGCCCGGGTTGTGGGCCTGATCAATGACTCTCTCATCATTGATGTTTCTGTCTCTCTCTCCACCCTCCTTTCCTCTCTCTGAAATCAATAAAAGATATATTTTTAAAAAATTAAAAAAAATAAAATAAAAATATATATAAATCTCACATTAGGGTCCTTATATAATAAGCATAAATACAGTCACCCAATATAGGAGCACCTATATATATATATATAAAAAGTTATGGAGGACTTTAAGGGAGACTTTGACAGCAATATAGTGATAGTAGGGGACTTTAACACCCACTGACTTCACTGGATAGATCTTCCAGACAAAAAATCAGCCAGGAAACAGTGACTCTAAATGATAAACTAGATCAGATGGATTTCATTGACGTTTACAGAACATTTTACCACAAAGCTGCAGAATATACATTTTTCTCAACTACACATGGGACATTCTCAAAGAAAGACCCCCATGTTAGGACATGACACAAGTCTCCACAAGTTCAAAAAGATTGAAATCTTATCCAACATCTTCTCAGATACACTGCTGGTGGGAATGCAGACTGGTGCAGCCACTGTAGAAAACAATATAAAGGTTCCTCAAAAAATTTAAAATGGAACTGCCATTTGACCCAGTGATCCCACTTCTAAGACTATATCATAAGAAACCTGATACAACAATCAGAAAGAACATATGTACTCCTATGATCATAGTAGCACAATTTACAATAGCTAAGGTCTGGAAACAGCCCAAGTGCCCATCAGTAGATGAGTGGATAAAAAAACTGTGGTACCTTTACAACATGGAATTCTGTACAGTCGTATAAAAGAAGTATCCCTTACCCTTTGAGACAGCCTGAATAGACCTGGACAGTGTTATTCTAAGTGAAATAAGCCAATCAGAGAAAGGACAGTATCACGTGATCTCACTCATATGAGGAATCTAATGGACAAAGTAAAGCTATGAACTACATAGATCCAGAGACATAGAAGCATGGAACAAACTGACAATTCTCAGAGGGAAGGCAGGGGTGAGTAGAAAGAGATTAATCAAAGAACTTATATGAGTATATGCATAACCCATGGACACATAATAGTGTGGTGAAGGCCTTGAGGGGAGCAGTTGCAGAGTAGGAGTCAATGGGGAAAAAGAGGGAGAACTGTATACTTTCAATAATAAGGATACATTTTTTTAAAAAAGATATTGGGCTAATTCAGGCTGTTGTCATGAAATCAAAGGCTATGACAGTAAGCAAAAACATGTAGAGTTGGAAATCCTCCCACAGGTTCACCTAAGAGTTACTGGATTTAGCTACCTGCCAAATAAATGCATGCATGAGAGAATGCTCTCCTTCACAGTCCCACAGGCTTACTGTGTTTCCTTCTGAAAGCTAGAGCAGGAGTATTGATCTGCTCAGATGTAAGGTAAGAAGGAAAAAGAAAAGGAAATCTTACCTTTTGTGACAGCATGGATGGACATGGAGAGTATTAAGTTAAGTGAAAGAAGCCAGTCAGAGAAAGACCAACACCATATTATATCAATTATATGTGGAATCTAATGAAGAAAATAAACAAACAAATAAAATAGACTCATGGATATAGAAAACAGACTGACAGCTGTCAGAGGAGAGGGAGTTTGGGGGGCTGGGTGAAAAAGGTGAAGTGATTAAGCAAAAAAACAAACAAACAAACAAAAAATCCTCATAGACACAGAAAGCAGTATGGTGATTATCAGAGGGAAAAGGGGATGAGAGAAGGTAGAAGAGGGTAAAGGGGGCATAAATGGTGATGAAAAGAGACTTGGCTTGGGGTGGTGAACACACAAAACAACATTCCAATGATATATTATAGAATTGTACACTTGAAACCTATACAATTTTACTAACCTATGTCGCCACAATTAATTTAATTTAAAAAAAAAAACAAAACCAGAAATTTAGCCCTAGCTGGTTTTGCTCAGTGGTTAGAGAGTCTGCCTGCAGACTGAAGGGTCCCAGGCTCCATTCTGGCAAGAGCACATACCTCGGTTGTAGGCTTGATCCCTGGCCTTGGTCGGGGTGCGTGCAGGAGGCAACCAATCAGTGTATCTCTCTTACATTGATCTCTCTCTCTCTCTGTCTCCCTTCCACTCTCTCTGAAAAGCAATGGAAAAAATATCCTCAGGTGAGGATTTAAAAAAACAACAGTAATTTAATATTTACAAAAAAATAAATAGAAAGAATGGCATTTCATAAAATTCTTCAAATCCAGCATTAATATTACTGTGCTACATATATAGTTCAACCCAACATCATGGACTAAATTACTTTTATCAAAAAGATAATGGAAGCCTCACAGTTTGCTGAAGAGAGTGTAAATAGGTACTTCTTTTCTGGAAGGTGATCTAGTAAAATATCAAGAGCCTTTAAAAAAAAGTTTACCCAGTAATTGCCTTCCAACAATCCATTTCTAAGTAAACAATCAGATTTGTACAAATAATTATGTTCATTGCTGTTCATTGCAATGTTATTTTTAATAGCACAAAAAAGGAAATAATTTAAATTATACAACAGAATAGTATGCAGCAATTCAAATGAAAATTTTAAAACTATGAAGTGGAAAATGTTTATGACATAATGTGAAATGCAACCATCAAGACTTGAAACTAGATACACAGTATAATCTCAACTCTGTAAATATATGTGCATCAAAAATGAGTAGAAGGAAAGGTAAAAGATAACAGTGGTTATGTCTCTTTGGAATGTGATGACAGGTGATAATTTTCTTCTTTTTACCTTTTACCACAGAATGAATATATCTTAATATTATAAAATATTAAACTTTTTAACATTTATAAAAAGTGATGTTAATAGTAGACTTATTCAACACACAGGTAACTGAAGGAAAACAGGAGTGATAACGTAAAAAGACGTGAGCATGCCTGTGGCTTCAAGATTAGGGTGGAGTGAGGGAAAAGGGGAAAGGAGAGGCACCAATAATGTGAAATTAAATGGACTGAAACAGACTCACTTTGAGTGATAAATTATGAGTAAAGTATCATCTCATTTCATGCATGCCAAATTTTACTCTCTTTACAGTGAGTGCTGGTAAGGATTCAATTTTCCAATTACTGTCCTAGCATTTTTTATACCAGCTATGAAATTTACTTTCATAACTGTATTCAATTTTTTCCCTCCATTGAACTATAAAAGTGCCTCTTTCAACAAACATATCATCACAGAGTCTGCAATTTTGGACCCCTAAACTTGAAATTTTAGTGTTAATTAGGTTTCATAATACAGATTTTTACAAAGGAAAATATTTCTGCTCCCGTTCTTCTAGTTGGCTTTAATAAATTTTGGCTCATTGACACCCTGAAGAGTATGTCCATGGCTCTCACTGAAGCTAGAAAATGTGCATAAATTCATCAAACGTTAGAATTCACTCTCACACTCATTGGCCTATAGTGTTATTGATGATAGTAACTTACTAAACACCCTGCAGATAAACAGTGAAATAACAGATGGAGCAAAATGTGAGAGTATCATTTTAAAATCAAAGAAAGGAGAATGCTATGTGTTAAAAAAATCACAATTTTTCTCTCATAAAGATTAAACAACCTCTTTTTCTTCCTCAGATATTTTAATTTGATGTAATAACTAAAGATATTAAGAAATTGATCATCATAGTAAGCATTTTTTTCTAACAGGTATCAAGATAGATTTATAAAAACGAAAATGATTCAATTTATAGCTATATAAAGCTCTGAAACATTTAGACATAAACTTTTAGTTATTTGGGAAAAGACTCAAATAAATATTTTATATCAATCTAACTTCATATATTTTGAAAAAAAATCAAATTTTTGAGCAAACTTTTCCTCTAAATTCAGTATACTTCAGAGTATAGATGTTCTATGTGACCTATTTTTTTCTTTCAAAGACTATGCCCATTTAGAGAAATTTATTTATGATATATAATTCCACTGATAAAGACTGTCTATCTCATAGGCCTCAAAAACATTAGGGCTGAGAAGAATTTCACAATGTACATGACATTGACAAAGATACAAAACATTATATGCCAATATCTTTTAAAATTGGAATATATGAAAATTGATTAAAAATTGTAAAAATGATAATCAAGTAATAAGGCTAAGGGTATGAAGTTATTGAACTTGTAATAGAATAAAGTATCATACTTCAAAACAAATTTTTTAAAGGTGAAATTTTTTCAAGATTATTTTAACCTAAAACTACCTAATTTTACATTTTTTAAAGTTACACTTTTACAAAGGATCTAACATCACCAATGACTCTTCATTTCACTTTTCTAACAGATTTTGGAAATTGATTTCCAACCCAGTTTTTATGAGAAATGGGATAGTTCCTTACATTTGTTAGAGTGGTATTAATGATCATTTCATAAAAAAAAGTAGAACCACAGTTCTACTCATCAAATTGGCATATCAGGTAATGACTGCATGTCCAGGTTAGAAACACTGCATTGCATAAACGCAATCTCTTATCTTCCTAGCATAACAAATATCAGTTTGTATTTATTATTATTTATTAATCCTTACTTCATTAAAAGTTTCCAATTTGTTCCCTTAACGGTAAAGAAAGTGTTTTCATGTTCAAGTTTAATTTGAAATCAGTGGCACAATTAAAATTGTGACAAATCTAATGATTTTTAAGATCAAAATTAAATTCTTCTTCTCCTTAGTATTCCATAATTGGAAATTAAATATGATTATATTTCTTTCTAACTCCATTGGCAGACCACTCTTGGCTTTATTTTACTTGGGAGGCAATAGGCATAATACTTCAATAATAATGTATTGTTATATTAGTCTCAAAGCAATTCATTTAGGTGATTCAAGACAAAATCTTATTGGGTTTATGCACAGGTATATTTCTACCTTCTTATGATATCTACTGATGGTAGTAGGATTAGAAAATATGGCATTATTGTAATTTAATTAATCTTTCCATTAGACACCTATTCACCATCATATTATCAATTAAATTTAGTATAGAAATGATAATTTCATAATTCACATAACATTCTTTATGTGATCAGTGAAATGGTGAGGTAAACAAAAGAATTCTTGAGAAAAGAAACAATCAATAGTTCATGAATTATATTAGGTATTTGAAATGCTATGTTGTCATTCTGGCTTGTTTCAGGAAAGGGTAACTTCAGGCCTGAAGATGAATAACAGAGTATACGAAAGATCTGAGTAAATCTAGGGTGATTTAGACTCTAAATAACCCAGACTTTGAATGTCTACTTTGATAGGTACATAAATTCTCAAATCATTCTAGAACTTCACAATTGGAAATTATCTACTAGCTAGAATAGATAGCTTAAGTTCAAAGCTCCTCAGAGAGGCCAAGATGATAGTCTAATGATCATCAAGTAGTAAAGAGAGCTAATCAAGCAACTTAATTAATTAATTAATTAAGTTTATCTTTATTGTTGAAAGTATTACAGATGTCTCCTTTGATCCCCTCCACCGGACATCCACCCCACCCCAAGACCTTCCCCATAACAATGTCTGTGTCCATAGGTTATGCATATAAGCATACACATTCTTTGAGTAATCTCTCCCCAACCACTCCCCCACCTCTGCCTTCCCCTCAGATCCCTGTCTGTCCCATGCTTTTATGTCTCTGGATCTAGTTTGTTCATCAGTTTATTTTGTTTATTATATTCCACATATGAGTGAGATCATGTGTTACTTGTCTTTCTCTGACTGGCTTATTTCGCTTAGAATAATACTCTCCACTTCCATCCATGCTGTCCCAAAGGGTAAGAGATCCTTGTTTTTTACAGTTGCATAGTATTCCATTGTGTAAATGTTCCACAGCTCTTTTATATATTCATCTACTGATGGGCACTTGGGCTGTTTCCAAATATTAGCTATTGTAAATTGTGCTGCTATGTACATAGGGATGCATAAGTTCTTTCTGATTGGTGTTTTGGGTTTCTTAAGATATATTCCTAGAAGTTAGATCACTGGGTCAAATGGCAGTCCCATTTTTAATTTTTTGAGGAAACTGCATACTGTTTCCCATAGTGGCCACACCAGTATACATTCCCACCGGCAGTGTACTAGGCTTCTCTTTTTTCCATATCCTCTCCAGCACTTATTGTTTGTTGATTTGTTGATGGTAGCCATTCTGACCGGTGTGAAATGATACCTCATTGTGGTTTTTAAGTCGTAAGGTTAAGGAGCCTATTAGAAGTTTTTCTTGTTTTTTGAGGTAAACCTGTAGTGCTATGAACTTCCTTCACAGAATTGCTTTCTTTGTGTCACATAGATTTGGGGTTGTTGTGTCTTCATTTTCATTTGTTTCCAGGAAATTTTTTATTTCTTTCTTGATCTCTTTGGTAACCCATTTATTAATTGCATTTAAAAACATGCAATTTAGCCTCCATGTGTTTGAATGTTTTTGAGTGTTTTTATTATAGTTGGTTTCTAATTTCATGCCATTGTGGTCTGAGAAGATGCTTGATATGATTTCAATCTTCTTGAATTTGTAGAGACTTATTTTGTGTCCTAACATGTGGTCTATCTTTGGGAATGTTCTGTGTGCACTTGAAAGAAATGTGTATTCTGCAGCTTTGGGGTGGAATGTTCTGTGTCAATTAAGTCCATATGATCTAATGTCTCATTTAAGGCCACTATTTCCTTGTTGATTTTTTGTTTGGAAGACTTATCCAGTGAATTAAGTGGGGTTTAAAATCCTCTACTATAACTGTATTGCTGTTAATCTCTCCCTTAAAGCCCTCCAGAAGTTTTATAAACTGAATTGCTCTTATATTGGGTGCATATGTTTATCAGGGTTATATCCTCTTGTTGGATTGATCCTTTTAGTGTTATGGAGTGACCTTTCTGGTCTCTCAATATGGTTTTCATTTTGAAGTCTATTTTGTCAGATATGAGTATTGCTACCCCAGCTTTTTTTAAATTTTTATTTGCATTGAAAATTTTTCCCCAGCCCTTCATTCTCATCCTGTGTGAGTCTTTTGTTCTGAGGTGGGTCTCTTATAGACAGCATATATTTGATTTATATTTATTTATCCACTTCGCCACCCTATGTCTTTTTATTGGAGCATTTAATCCATTTATATTTAAGGTTATTATTGATAGATACTTATCTATTGCCATTTAAATTCTTTATGCCTATGTTTCTCTCTATATGTATTTCTACTTCTAATTACAGTAGTCCCATTAACATTTCCTGCAAATCTCGTTTGGTGGTGATAAAATCCTTTTGCCTTTTTCTGTCCAGAAAGCTCTTTATTTCCCATCTACTTTGAATGATTGCCTTGGTGGACAGAGTCTTCTTGGTTTCAGATCTCTATTTTGCATGACTTTGAACACTTCATGCCATTCCCTTCTGGCCTTTAGAGTTTCTCATGAGAAGCCATTTGACAGCCTTATGGGGGCTCCTTTGTAGGTAACAGATTGCTTTTCTCTTCCTGCCTTTAAGATTCTCTCTTTGTCTTGAATTTTTAGCGTTTTAATTATGATGTGTCTGGGCATAGGCCTTTTTGAATTCTTCTTGCTTGATTCTCTCTGTGCTTCCCGAACCTGTGTGAGTTTTCCTTTACCTGGTTAGGCATATTTTCTGCCATTATTTCTTCAATTAGGTACTCTAATCATTGCTTACTTTGACCTCTTCTGGCACTCCTACGTTGTGAATATTGTTACATTTCATTTTGTCCCACAGCTCCCTTCGACTGTCCTCCAGTTTTTTAATTGTTTTTTCTTTTCAGATCTCTTATTGAGAGATTTTTTTCTAATCTGTCATCTAATTCTCTGATCTGATCCTCAGATTCCTCTAATGTGCTCTTTATTTCTTCCAATGTATTCTTTACTTCTTCCATGTCATTATTCATTTCTGACTAGTCATTTTTCATACTTTTCATATCTTTTTTCATGCTGTTGAGCATCCTTACAATCAGTATTCTAAGTTCTATATCTGATATTGCTTATCTCCATTTCACTTGGCTCTTTTTCTAGAGACTTCTCTTGTTCTTTCATGTGGGGCTTGTTTTTTGTCTCCCCATTTTGGCTGCCTCTTTAGTTTTTTTCTATGTATTAGGTAGTCCTGCTAGTACTCATTCTTTTTGGAAGGTCTCTGGTGCAGACCAATGTCAGATGCTGTTTGTGACTAGTCTTGAGTTCCCTGTTTGGTGCTATCAACAACAGATGACATGAGGTGCCCTCTGCTGGGGCTGAGTGCATTTAGACACTACCAAGATGCACACCAAAGTCCTTTTCTATGGCCCAGGTCCAGAAGCAGATCAGGCAAAGACTCAAAGACCTCTGAGGTCTGCCTCTGCCTGCAGGTTGATTAATCTGATTCTCTTAATGAGCCTCAGGCTGTAGAAACTCCACAGGGTAGAGTGGCTGATTGTTATCAGTCTCTTAATGAGCCTTGGGCTATAGACACTATTCTGGGTAGGGCAAGAGGTCTTCCAGCAGGGTGGGGCAATTTCTTCCCCTTCAGGTAAAATCTCCTTAAAAGATAAATGTCTCCCTATGAAAGATGTACTCTGCAATATGGGGGAATAACTTGGCACAGGAATACAGAGGGGCTCCCTCTGAGCTTTATCTTCAGAGCCCACAACCTTAGATTCTCCACACATAGCTGCAGTCCACTCTGCCCTCCTGCTGCTGGAGCTCAAAGCAAGTGGCTACACACAAAATTTTGTGAGTTTGCTTTTTAAGAGGGTGGCTGCATTTCTAACCTTCTCTCCCTGGCAGGCAGAAACCCTGCTGCTTTTCACAAACAGATGTTATGTGGGCATCTTTCTCAGTTCTGGCTGGGAAGCTCATCCTGGGGTCTAGACCTCAGAGTCTTCAGCGGGAACCCCTGAGAGATGAGCTATCCCTCTGAACCTTCAGCTGCTGCCTGTGGGAGCCCAGCCTTCACTCTTGTACCTCCACACTTCCTACCAACCTCTATGTGGTCTCCACCTTTCATCTTTGCTTATGAGGGTGCTCTCCATCTCGTCTTCAGTTGCAGTTGATTATTCAGGATTGTTTTTCTATCTTTTAGTTGTAATTCCAGTGTGGTCCCAGGAAAATGTCAATATAGCTTCCACTCAGTTCTCCACCATCTTTCCATATGTCAAGCAACATATTTATCTTTTCTTTATTTAATGTTGGACTTCTTCAAAATGGTATACTAACACTGAATAATATTTAAAAATGCTAATGACAATTTTTTAATGGACACTTGTTTTTTCTCTTTGTATGCATAAATCAGAGGAGATCATATACTTACTGAAAAAAAAGAACTTCAGAATATAAAGGCAAAACGTGAGTCAAAATATCAAAATATTAAATATATATAATTTGTTCTCTACCAATTGTATAGGCAGGAAGGATTACGGTAAAGATATTTTTCCAACACTGTAAAATGAATTTAATATTAAAGGGAATAAAAACACATTTTTATTAAGTCAGTGTGTGCTTTTTGAAAATATCATATTCCGAAGTCCTTCAACTTTTCTCTTCTGCTCATTGATAAGGATTCTGATCTTGCATGTTAAAGAGAATTGTATTGATAAGTACAAGTCCTCATTTTAACATCAGCTAATTGGAACTCTTAGAAGTGAGATGTTACTTGTAAAATATACTCTACCAAACAATTTTTGCTGAAGCTGGCAATTATATTGGTGATCCATAATCAAGAGTCTATAGAAATTTAGGAAAAATTAAAGCAGTGGATCAGAAGATTATCTGACCTATACACTATGTGCTACTCTCATTTTTGCTTAGAATTACATTTTCAAACTACCCTGAAAACTTTCTTTAAAAGAAATCATAAAGTAACAATTAGCATTTCTACCTTTATCAAATAAATCATCTGTAGTTATTTACACCTGGTCTTGAGACGCTTTCCAAGACAATGTTTGAGTTTAATTCTTTCAAGAGTAAGAAAAATACTCCATTCCATAAACTAGGTATATTTTAATGTGAACAGCTAATTTGCACGAAATTATACATTGTCCATTCAATTTCATTTCACTGACTATAATTTCTTCCCATCTATAAAGAATACTTCTTCACCAAAATGAGTTTTTTTAATCCAATAATATACTCCAAAACATCTGAATTTCCAAAATGATAGAAGAGAGTAAGGTAATTAAAAATGGTTTTTAAGAAGAGCAAAAGACAAACATGCAAGCATAATACCCATTTGCAGTCTAATATGGTTTAGACTGATACATTTCAAACTTTAATGTGCTTATGAAACACTTAACAGTCTTGTTAAAATGCAGCCTCTGATTCAGTAGTTCTGAGGTAGTGACCTGAAATATTGCATTACAAACAAAGCTCCAGGTGAATACTACTTGTCTGTGGATCAAACTTTGAGTAACAAGAGTTTATACAGTGGTAAGTGGCAATGTAAACACCTGTTGAGTTATAATAATAATAATAATAATAATAATAATAATAATTACATTTATCTAATGCTTACTTTATGCCAAGAATTATAGTAGACATTTTGCATGCATTATCTCAATAATTTCCTCAAAACCCTTATTATTATTACTATCCTCATTTTATAATTAAAAGGACTGAAGCTAAGAGGAGAGTAATTGCACAAGCTCTTACAAATACTGAAATTCTACCAAGATTTGTGTCATCCCAAAGGCCAAATTTTTTTTGTATAATCATTGACATCACCTGGACAGTAAGAAGATGCAAATAAATGAAAAGATATTCCATATTCATAGATTGAAAGACTTAATATTGTTGCAAATGTCCATACTTTCCAAAGTGATACACAGATCCAATGTCATCTCCATTACATCCCAATGGCATTGTTTTTACAGAAATGAAAAATAAAAAAAACAATACTAAAATTCATATGAGACCACAAAAGCCCCAGAGTAAGCCAATGCAATTTTCAGAAACAATAAAGCTGGAGACATCACAGTGCTTGATTTCAAAATCTATTGCAAAGCTAAAGTAATTTAAAAGGATGGTATTGTTATAAAAACTAACATATAGACCAATGGAACAGAATAGAAAGCTCAGAAATAAACCCTCCCATATATGGTCAACTGATTTTGGCAAGGAGGCCAAGAACATGCAATATGGAAAGGATAGTCTCTGCAATAAATGGTGTTGGAAAACTGGATATCTACATGCAAAAAAAATAAAATTGGACCTCTTCCTTACCACCACACAAACATCAACTCAAAGTGGATTAAATATTAAAATATAGAACTGAAACTGTAAAACTGCTAAACAAAACAGGAGAAAAAAAAGACAATTAATATTTCTATCCTTATCAAAGAAATTATCTGTAACTATTTATATCTTGAGAAGTTTCCAAAGTCAGTCTTCCAGTTTTAATCCATGTGATAATATTTGGGAAAATAGTTAAGTCTATAAAATTGAGGTTATATCCTCTTGATGGATCAATTTCTTTATTATTATACAGAGACCTCCTTTGCCTCTTTGTCTTTTCTGTGTTCTCCTTTTTAAAGTCTATTTTGTAAGATTTAAGTATTGTTAGTGCATCTTTTTTGTAATATTTATTTCCATGGAATATTTTTTCCAATCCTTCACTTTCAGCCTGTGTGAGTCTTTTGTTCTGAGGTGGCTCTCTTGTAGACAGCTTATATACAAATCATATTTTCGTATCCATTTAGCTATACTATGTCTTTGATTGGAGCATTTAATCCATTTTCATGTAAGATTATTGAAAGGTACTTATCTATAGCTATTTTACTTCTTTATGCACATGTTTTTCTCTCTCTTGATTTGTACATCTTATTACAGCAGTTTGTTGGTGATAATCTCCTTTAGCCTTTTTTTTTTTGTCTGGGAAGCTCTTTATTTCACCATCTATTTTCAATGATAGCATTGCTGGATAGAGTATTTTTGGGTTCAGATCTTTGTTTTTCATTACCTTGAATACTTCTGCCATTCCCTTCTGGCCTGTAGAGCTTCTGATGAGAAATCAGCTGAGGGCTCTTTTTAGGTAACAAATTGCTTTTCTCTTACTGCATTTAAGATTCTCTCTTTGTCTTGAATTCTTGGCATTTTAATTATGATGTGTCTGGGTGTAAGCCTTTTTGGATTCTCCTTGCTTGAGACTTTCTGTGCCTCCTGAACTTGTGTGACATTTTCCGTGACCTGGTTAAGAAAGTTCTCTGCCATTATTTCTTCAAAGAGGTTCTCTAACACTTGCTTACTTTCAACCTCTTCTGACACTCCTATGATGCAAATGTTACTTTTCATGTTGTCCCACAGCTCCCTTAGACTGTCCTCCTGTTCTTTTATTTTGGACCTGTTATACAGATTGCCAATAGACATATGAAAACACGCTCAATGTTACTAATAATTGGGGGATGCAAATTAAAACTACAATGATGTATCACCTCCCACCTCCCAAAATGGCTATCTTCAATAAATCAACAAATAACAAGTGCTGGTGAGGATGTGGAGAAAAGCAAACTCTAGTGCAATGGTGGTGGGAATGCAGACTGGTGTAGCACTGTGGAAAACAGTATGAGGTTCCTCAAAATATTAAAAACAGAACTCTCATTTGACCCAGTGATCTAAATTCTGGGAATATATCCTAAGAACCCTGAAACACCAATCAAAAAATATGTGCATCCCTGTATTCATAGCATCATTATTTACAATAACCAAGATCTGGAAACATCTGAAGTGCCCATCAGTAGATGAGTGGATAAAAAAGCTGTGGTACATTTACACAGTGGAATACTAGGAGCTGTAAAAAAGAAGGAATTCTTATCTTTTGCGACAGTATAGATGGACTTGGAAAGTATTTGCTAAGTGAAATAAGCCAGTCAGAGAAAGGCAATACTATATAATCTCTCTAATATGTGGAATCTAATGAACAAAATAAACTGAGAGACAAAATGGAACTAGAAGCATCGATACATGAAACAGACTGACTGGTGCCCAAGGGATGAAGGGGTTAGCTAAATAACTTAGATGCATACCACATGAACATGGACAATAGTTTGGTGAAAGCCAAAGGAAGGGGTCGCAAAGATGGGTGGAGGTAGGCAAAAAGAGAACAAAGGGGAACATCTGCAATGATGTCAACATTAAAAATATTTAATTAAAAAAAGTGAGGTTAAGTTGAAACTAAAATAAAAAAAATAAAAAATAAAAACCATAAAGGTATACTCTAGCTTATCACAGTATTTGGCATATAGTAGGAGCTCAATGATAAAATAAATGTAGGTGACAAATACATTCATTCACTCTTTACAAATGTGTATATTGATTGCCTACCATGTATTAGGCATGTTCTAAAAACTGATATTATAGTAGGAGAAAAAAATATAAACAAGTTTGTTTTCTCAGTGAAACTCAATTTAATGAAATCAAGTGAAGGAGGAGCTTAAAGAGAGGAAAAAACAGTTGTTATAAAATGTTGAAGTGGGAGGCAGAGGTCACATCTTGCAGCACATTGCAAAGCACAGTAAAGAGTTTAGATTTTGCCTCATGTTTTATGGATAGTCACTGAAAGGTTTTAAGCAGGAGAGTGATATGTTCTAATTAATGATTTTTATTTTTATTTTATTTTTTTAAATTTATATTTTTTATTTAAAGTGATACAAATATCCCTTTTTTTCCTCATTGATTCCCTCCACCCTGCATCCATCCGACCCCCCAGCCTTCCCCACACTATTGTCTGTGTCCATGGGTTATGCATATATGCATATAAGATCTTTGATTAATCTATTCCCCCATCCTCCATCCCTGCCTACCCTCTGAGATTCATCAGTTTGTTCCATGCTTCTACGTCTCTGGATCTATTTTGTTCATCAATTTATTTTGTACATTAGATTCCACATATGAGTGAGATCATGTGATACTTGTCTTTCTCTGACTAAAAATTATCCTTGCTTCTCTGTGGACAATGGATTGGACCAAGTCAAGTGTGGAACTGGGAAAACATGTTAAGAGTATATATTGATACTTCCAGTGAGAGATACTGATAGTTTGGTAGTACTAATGGAGAGAAGTAGGTAGGCTCAAGGTATGAAACAGAGAAAACAAGGATTATTTATAGCATCTTGGAGGATGGTGGAATGATTTACTATGAATAAGGAAGACAAGGGATAGAATAGTTGGGGGAGGAGGCACTCTTTTGTGATATAAATTTCACAAGTGTATTTAGACAGCCAAGTAGTATTGTTCAAAAATCAGTTGATAGACAAATTTGAGAGTTCAGATATACCTTTTAAAGTCATAAAAATTATATTTAAAGCTATAAACTTAAATGGAATTAACTAGAAAAAAAGTGCATATTAAGAAAAACAAGGATGACCGATAAACTGCAGTGCATAATCCAAAATCTGGAAGTTAAACATAGGACAAGGAACTAGACAAGAAAACTTAGAAAGTAGCCAGTGAGGTACAAAGAAATGCAAGAGAATGTAATTCATGGAAACTTAGAAAAGAAGAAGAAGAAGAAGAAGAAGAAGAAGGAGAAGGAGAAGGAGAAGGAGAAGGAGAAGGAGAAGGGAGAAGGAGAACAAGAAGAAGAACAAGAAGAAGAACAAGAAGAACAAGAACAAGAAGAACAAGAACAAGAAGAAGGAGAAGAAGAAGAAGGAGAAGAAGAAGGAGAAGAAAAGTATATGAAGATTCAGGGAACACTTATCTCAAACACTACAGGAGGATGAGGTGATGAGGACAAAGTGACCATTGATCTTTTGGATATCAACATGATGGTAATTGGTGACCTTAATAAAAGCAATTTCAGTGAAATAGAGGTCATGGAAGCCTGACTAAAGGAAACTGGAGAAAGAATGTGGGTGGTTATAGAAAACTCTTCAAAACAGATTTTCTGTAAAGGAGAATAACATCAAAAAGCAGTTGATGGAGATGAGCATAAGATCAGGATCTGTTAAGTACATTGTTCAATATCACATAGTTAAGGAAAGGATATTTTTCTTAAAATGACAGATACAAACTAGAACATTTTTGTATGCTGAAGGTAATGATTCAGTTAAAAAAAAAAAAAGTGTGAGAAAATAGGAGAACTTCATGAGTGTAGCCCCTGAGAAGAAAGAGAGCAGAACCTAGAACACAAATGTAGGAGTCTTTGATGAGAGCAAGGAAACCTCTCCTATTATGTGAGAGAAGACAAAGGGTAAGAAAACAAACAGGGTGACAGCTTTCAGGGGGAGGGGGGGAGGCTGCATGAGGTGGGTGAAGGGATTAAGCAAAGGAAAAAAGACTCATGGGCACAGAAAGCAGTATGGTGATCACTAGAGAGAAGGAAGGGAGGGGAGAGGTAGAAGAGTAAAAGGGGGATAAATGGCGATGAAAGAAGATTTGACTTGGAGTGGTAAACACACAATACAATATACAAATGATGTATTATACAATTGTATACCTGAAACCTATATAATTTTAATAACCAATGTCACCCCAATAAATTCAATTAAAAAATAAAAAGACATTTGACATTTTGAGTGGCAGGAAGTTAAAAAAGTTTTGTACTTTTTTTTACTGTTTTCTCAATAAAATGTTATATGTATTCTTACATTTAAAAATGAATTAGAAGCCTGCTATTTAACATACTGTTCAATTTGTGGCCTGCCAAATTAACAATTTTTTTATTGCTACTGTAAATATTGGTAAATAATTACTGGATTTTATCTGTAATAAAAATTTTGAGTTGCTTGAGCTTAGTTAAGAATTATATATTATTCATGTTTGAATATCCCTTTGTGCTTATTATAGTGCTTAACTCACAATAGTTGATAAATATGATATAATAGAACAAAAATATGAGTTTTGGAATCAGACAGATTTTTGTCTAATTATGGTTCTGCCACTTATTAGCTATGTGAGATATTGGATAAGTTATTTAATATCTCTGAGCTTTAGTTTTCACATTTGTAAAATGGAAATAATGTTTTCTTCATAGAGTTATTGTGAAGATAAAATAACATAATAAATTTGGTTAATTGTCTAGCATAGTGTCTGATACATAGGAGGACCCAGTGCTCTACTGGTAAATGCTTAACAACCAGCTTTAAAATATTAAAATAAAAAACTCTGAACTTGTGAAGTTGGCCAGTTTCCATGATGTAAATATTCCCACCATGGCCAATTTCAATTTTTTGATATTATATCACTGAATGCAGAGTTGGGAAGAGATGTGCACAATCAACTCTTAGAAGATGGTGCCAACTGGCTTCTTCACAGCACTGGAGGGGCACAAAGTATAGCATCTAACATTGTAAATGTTAAAGATATCCAATCATTGTTGAAAGTGTGATTAAGAAGGACACTACCCAAAGCAATCTACAGATTTAACACAATTCCTATCATGATACCAATGGCATAGTCACAAAACCAAAGCAAATATTCCAAAAAAGTTATATAGAACAACAAAAGACCCAGAATAGCCACAGCAATCTTGAGAATGAATAAAAAAGTTGAGGAGGTGGGTCGGGAAGAGATTAACCAAAGAATTTATATGCGTATATGTATAACCCATGTGTCGGGGTCTAGCCCCAGCGGGTCCAAGGGTCCCCAAAGGTGTGGATGTGGTTGGCGAAGAATAAAGGACAGACACGGAGACAGCGTTCAGAGCATCAGGAGAATTGGCAGCTTTTTTTTTATTGCCTTGTTACAACTGTATTTATACTATTTGATTTTGTTGCTGGTTAAACAACATGACAACATGCTTCGTTCCGGTTTCGGTTTTGGCCTTTCACAGTTAATGAATAGACCTTCTTATCTGATCTTTTAAAGAATTTACATCTGTTTGGGTATGTTAATTTTTGTCTTACCTACTGTTTTATTTATATTTTGAAGTTACTGTTTTATTGCTCTACCACATAGCTAAAAGGAGAATAACTAAGCCAGCTTTTCTTATGTAAAGGTTATGCGAGTCCTAAGAGAGGGCTCTGTAGCTTGTGTGTGATTGTTTTTAGCTGTGGTGACTGACCCCCTGTCTGGCACCCAGCCTCAGTCTCTCCACTTGCATTCCTTACAGCAGCCCATTCTCACTGTAATATCCTGTGTATGATAAGGGTTCAGGTGTAGATTGAAATAATCTCTTTCCTAGACTGCTCTTTCTTTGTGGGGATTCCCAGAGTTTTCCTTTAATATAAACATCCCCCAGTAATACATTCCTTGGTGGGAACTCACTGGTGGCCTTCCTGTGGATGGCCCTGAGCCAGCGAACCAGCAGGGGCCCGGACCCAGGCCTTTTCCCCGGTGGGGACCTTCCTGTGGTAATGGACCTAACAAGTTTTAAACTTTCTGCTGACAGTCTGAGTTCCTCATGAGCGGCACATGATTTTCCCGTACTCCTTGGGGCTTTTACTGAATCATTGTCTTTTCCAGTCCCATCCGATTCCCCTGCTAGGGAAAAGTTTCCAGCTAGGGCAATGCGCTTTTCTGATGCAGTGACTCGGTTAAGGACACAGAGCGTTAGAAAGGGAAACAAGCATGGGAAGAGGGATATGCCATACGCCAAGTCCCATAGAGCACTGTCTTTGCAAATGTCTCTTCCTTGAAGGACCGTGTCAAGCAGCAAGGATGGAATGGCTTTCAGCACCCATGGACACAAACAATAGTGTGGTGAAGGCCTGGAGGCAGTGGGGGAGGTATAGAAGGGGTCAGTGGGGAAAATAAAGGGACATCTGTAATATTTTCAACAATAAAGATAAAAAATAAAGAACAAAGTTGGAGGAATCACACTACCTGATATGAAGCTATACCACACAGCCATAATAATCAAAACAGCATTGTACTGGTATAAAAACAGACAAAGAGATCAGTGGAATAGAAGGGAGAGCCCAGAAATAATGGTCAATTAATATTTGACAAAGAAAGCAAAAACAAACAATGGGGTAAAGACAGTCTAGTCTATTCAATAAATTGTGGTGAGAACATTGTACAGATACATGCAAAAAAAATGAAGCTAGACAGCCTTCTTACATCATATACAAAAATAAACTCAAAGTGAATTAAAGACTTAAATGTTAGACTCAAAACCATAAAAATCTAAGAAGAAAACATAGGCAGTAAAATCTTGGACATTTCTCATAGCAATATTTTTTGTAATATATCTCCTCAGGCAAGGGAAACAGAGAAAAAAATAAACAAATGGGACTACATCAAACTAAAAAGTTTTTGAACAGCAAAGGAAACCATCAACAGAAGGAAAAGGCAACTCATTGAATAGGAGAATATATTCACTTATACAGATAAGGGGTTAATATCTAAAATCTATAAAGATCTTGTACATTCAACACCAAAAAAACCCAAAAAAAACAAAAAACACCAAAAAACGAACAATACAATTAAAAAATTGGCAAAGGTTCTGAATAGATATTTCTCCCAAGAGGACATATAGATGGCCAATAGACATATGAAAAGATGCCCAATGTCACTAATCATCAGAGAAATCCAAATTAAAACCACAATGAGATACAACTTCACACCTGTCAGAATGGCTATCATAAATAAATCAATAAGTGTTGATGAGGTTGTGGAGAAAAGAGAACCCTTGTGTACTGTTGCTAGGAATGCAGACTGGTGAAGTTACCATGAAAAGTACTATGTTACCTAAAAAAATTAAAAATAGAACTGCCTTATGACCCAGCAATTCCACCTCTGGAAATTTATCTGAAGAAACTCAAAACACTAATTTGAAAGAATATATCCACCCTTATGTTCACTGTAGAATTATTTACAATAACCAAGCTATGGAAGCTGCCCAACTGTCTGTCAGTAGATGAGTGGATGAAAAAACTGTGGTACATTTACACAATGGAATACTACTTGGTCATAAAAAATAAGGCATGAATGGACCTGAAGAACATTATGTTAAGTGAAATAAGGCAGTCAGAGAAAGACAAATACTTTATGAATTCACTCGTATGTGGAATCTAATGAGAAAAATGAACTCACAAGCAAAATAAGGACAGACTGACAAAGAATAGGCTGACAGCTATCAATCAGAGGGGGGAAGTTGAGGGGACTGGAGGGATAGAGTAAAAAATAAAAAGAGAAAAAAACTCATGGACATGGACAACAGTGTGGAAGGAGGGGAATGAAGGGAAGTGGAGGAGGGTAAAGAAGGGATAGGTGGTGATGGACAGATACTTGACTTTGGATGAACACACAATACAGCATACAGATGATGTGTTGTATAATTGTGCACCTGAAACCTGTATAATTTTAATTGGTGTCACCCCAATAAATTCAATAAAAACAACAAAAATACAAGACATTGCCATTTGTCTGCATTTATCACTATGTATTCATTTCATCAGAAGCTGATAATAGTTTTGGCAGTGGTGTAATTTGGAATTTGAAGAGAAGTATGCATATATAACTCAAAGTTCCTTCTTCTGTTATAAGAAACAATTGACTAATAATCTATCAAGGCTTTGGTGGAGCAATAAAGAACTAACTATAAAATACATTCTTCATGACAGACAATTTGGAAAAATAGAGGCAATATATTTGAGGAGGTCTTGATTTAGTCTGAGCAACAGAAACTCAAAAGAGAACCAAATTTTCTTTGACTTGTGAAAAATGTAAAGTAGAGTACCATAGCCAGGAATCAAATTTGTATACTTTATGTAAATGTTATGCAAATGCAAGTGTGAAGTACAAGGTTGAAATATGTTAAGATACATGTTAGTTTTTCCTTTTTCCCCATCTAATTTACTAATTCAATATAAAATTAAACAACATGTGTAGGGAAATTTTAGAAGTCTTCCTCAAAATGTAAATAGTTAATATCTGATTATATATATTTCATAATCATTAAATTGACATTTAATATCTTCATATTTTTCTCATAGCCTTTCAACATGCATAATTACCTTTATTTGGTATAGAAGTCATATCTAACCATGACCACAGCCGTCAATTGCTTTTATGACAGACCTCACTATTTCTTATGAAAATATTTCACTGGCAGATTTCTCTGCATATCCACTATCACAATGGCTAGGTTCCTCATTATCCATTATTGAATTATGGAGAAAAAATTATCTAGAGAAGATGTCAGGGGAATAACAACTGGAGGTAGAGAAAGAAAAGGATGATAGAGACAAAAAGAATCAGGCTTGCTTCTGTGTTCTCCAAATGAGCTTTTTTCTTACTCTGCCAGCCATAGGGATCTTCAGCTTTCAACACAGGTGCCAAATACAAACAGAGCCAATAGGGAAGCAACCAAATATAGTGACAGTTCATTAGATATTAGAATTAGGCCAGGGTCATCAGGTAATAATTTGAGAGTTACATGGAAACCACTCTAGATGACTACTTATTTAAATAACACTTTATTTTATAATTGCATAGTCTGTAAGATCTGTTGTGTAGATTTGTGAAGCTTCTTGAGACTGAATAAAAGAATAAGTGACAAGGAATAGACTGACTGAAGAAGACTGTGATTTTTCCTCCTTAGAACAGTATTTACTTCTATCCCCTTTCCTTGGTGAAGTTTACTGATTTGAAAATTAGTTGAATACTATCATTTAGTTTTTAACTAAAATGTGCAACAATATGCAGTTTCTTCAAGCTAACTTCATGTGGTCATGAAAGTCATTCTCGGGGTTAAGAAAGGAATTCAGATATCTATCTCAATTTCTGCTTCACTGATGAGTTTTGGGAGAATGCAGGAATTCTCTCAAAAGTATGGCTTACAGTCATACAGTAGATTTTGAATTGTTTTAAGAATAAGCTAGCTACTCTGTGTGCACTTATAAATTGTTTCCCTGTTGATCTACAAGAATGAATGATCCTGCAATGCACTCAACTAGCTAATACCTGGAGCCTAACCCACTGTTCTGAAGAGTTTGTGCTTATTTGATATGGCAGCTGAGAGAACATAAGTTGTTTGAGAAAGTAGTTTTAAAATCAGAGAGCAGCTTAACTAGTAGTTTTTAGAACGTGTTCTCACATCTAAATTTGATCATAATGAAACACCACAGCCATTACTAGTCTCAGATTTCTCTAGTGTGTGGTGATTCTTGAAATTCTTTTTTAGAAAAATCAAGTAGAAGGAAACACTTTGTAAATAAGGGTTGACTTTCATGAGAAATTGTTTAAAGGTTATGTTACAAGGATTTAAAATGCTCGCTAAAAGCTTAATGATGGAAATGTGGAAAGTTCAGTGGGTAAAGGAAACTACCTCATTCTTTGAAGGTTTTGTAGAAGCACAATTAAACATAAAATGGTTTTGTTACATATGAACCATCTGGTGTGAAAAGAGCTTTGTAATGTCTAAAGGACCTGGAATAATTGTATATTGCTGGCAATAGACACATTCTTCATTGTTGTTTGCAGGTTCCTCGTCAGATCTTTAATTATGCACTGATTCTATCATCAATAAACAACTTCAAGGAATAAAAAATATATGTATATGAAGACACTACCCTTGGAAATCCTGATTGAAGAACTCTGAATTGGAACCTGAGCAATTGTATGTATGAAAAAGCTTCACAAGTGATTCCATTGTGTAACTGGAATTGTTAACCACTGTTTCATTCATATCCATAAGGCAGAATGTGCAATGTTTATTTTCTAGAGGCCTGTTTCTGAAACTGAGGTCCTCAAAAAAGCTGCATCAGCATTACCTGGTAGCTTGTTAGAAGTACAGAACCCAGGAACTGAAATGTATGCCTGGACCTACTCAGTCTCCAGGAGACTTGCAAGCAATTCAACCTTTGCGCCCCAGGAGGACTGCAAGTGATCAACATGGTATCTGAGCCATTGTGCTCCAGAGAGAGTGCATCTGTCACCCAGGATGCAGACAAGGAAACATGGGTCAGCAGATGAAGGGATGCTAAGAAAATCACTGGATTGCAACTTTTATCTGATTAACCTTTTTCCCTGGATTCCAAACTCCTTACCTACTTTTTCCTGAATTCTAACCCCTTTACCTTTTCTTCTCCTTATGAAAAGCATTGACTTGAGATGAGATGAGATGTAAGATGGTCTTTTTAGTTACACAACCTGCCGTGTTCTCAGATCAGTGGCCATCTAAATAAAGCGCCAATAAAAGTTTAATCTTTGTCTCTACATATTGGTTCTGGTAGTAATAGGTAGCACGGATGCTGACTTTCTGGTTTCAATATTTCAAAAATGTATAAATGATCTGTTTACAATAAGGAGATTTGTTGCCAGTATTAAATAACATTCTTTATAATATACGTTTCTTGGGCCTTTCTCATTGCATCTATTTCAAAAATTGATCTTTTGTATGCTCTCCCTCCTTTTATTGTAGGGTCTTATATCAAAATGCATGATTACATGTAAGCAAAGAAAAGGTAACAAGTTCATCAAATAAGCTATTGCTATAAATTGTAATATTTTTGTGTGTGTATTACACAAATTTAATTGCAACCTAATGGATTTTTTTTATGAAGGCAGATAGTGTTTAAAGTTGGATTGACATTACCCAAAAGAGTAACTTAAGCATTTAAGTTTTAAGAGTGTAAGCAAATAAAAATGTAATTCAAACCTAAAGAAGATTTATGCTACTCAAAGGAAGCTGAAGAGCACTAATTTGCATTTTAGTAATCAGTAATAGGGGTTATGAGGTGTCGATTATCTTCCATGTATGACCTTTTTAAGTTTCTAGGTAATGTACCTCAATTAATTGTCTGTGGCATCATAAAGAAACCTTTTCACTGCAGCATGACTATGAAAAGCAATAAAATTCTTTCATTTCAGCTGAAGTATGAAAACTGACCTTAGCACTTAGCTGTAGCTCACTGTGTTACTGCAAATTTTCTAATGGCATATATTACAATGCGGTCAAAAAATTTGACTAGCTCAACAAATGCTTTCCTGTAAGACATGCTGAGTTTTGTGAAGTCACAGAAATAATCGCACTTTTAAATTTATATTTCATTACCAGCTGTCTCAATATACACCAAAAACAAATTAGGAATTTTAGTACTACCATAATGAGCCAAATTAGAAGGTAGTACTAATGAAAAAATTTCAAGTTCTATGGAAGACTTCTCTGTTTGTATCTATGCCTACCACACACCATGAAGAAAACCTGAGTCATTCATTCGCTATTCATTTATTGACTGTCTACTATGTGCAAATCAATGCATATATATGTTTGTAGATAAAAATTAATAATAAGAGATAGATAAGACATTGTTCTTTTCCTCGAGTTACCCAATGAAAGGCAAGATTTACAGTTACAACAGGAATCTAACTATCTTACCTCCATAAATAATAATTCTGAAAGCAGACATATTGTGAGTGGATCAAGGGGATTATATGTATCTTGGTGGTGGCAGTGGGGACAAAGGGTGGAGAAGTAAAATTGTTTTAAGATTTACTTCTTGAGACAGAAAGGAAGAACAATAGTAAAGAACTCAAATGAAAACATTGGTAATCCAGGGTCTCCTGAACTATTAAATCTTGCTTCAGGATCTCTGTTATATTCCAAATTCTAATGCATTAATACCATTTCTGTGACAGCAATTTACACAATCAATTCTTCTATCAATCACTTTAATTAGGATTACATGAATTAATTAGAATTTAGGATTAATTAGAATTTATCATGTAGCAACAGACAGAACATTATTTCCATTCCTTGGGACTGTATTTATATTTCATGTAATACAATTGGACAAAAAGATTATGTTTAACCTAGCCATTTAGTAGTGAAACTAAGATACCACCTATTAAAAACCTGAAATAAATGTTCCTCCCATTAAGATAACCTCTGAGCCCTAGGACCATTCTTTTCAGCTAGTTCATAATTCAGTATTCTATTTTGATATTGCCATGAGTATGTGTGTGGATTTGGAAAAAAGTTGTTCTAATTCTTTATATATTTATATTTAAGATTACTTTCATTTATATTTTTATTGAGATATAATTGATATAAAAAAGATTACTTAAAAAATTTCTCTAGTTTCTTGAGTTAACAGAAACATAATGAAGTATGTTTAGTAACACCTTATTGTAAAATACAAAAAGCCATAATTAAGAAAATAAAATCACCTTACTTATACCAAGTTGACTGTTATTTTATTTACTTATGCATTTTTTACATATGTATATTAGGGGTATACTGTATATATCGTTTTATATCCTACTTTTCATGTCTCACCTTATATTCTTAATGTCATTTTAAAATAAAATTTACTAAAATTTTTGAGGTTCACATATTAAACTTGTATGTGATTATCTAAGCTATTGGGTTATGAGAGCTAAAAATATGCCATTAAAATATGATCTTAGATAAGTTGTTAATTTTAAATTATGGCATTGCTAAATACATTATGTGTGCGAATAGTGCATTCTTTCATTCTTACCCACTAGACTATGGACAGAAAACAAAACTATTTGAGATACTCTACATTAATATTTGAAAATATGTACATGGAATATAATTTTTGAATCTTGATTCAGTCAAGATTCACTGCATTCATTTGGGTATTTTTTCTATTCAAGGGGTTTGCCAAATCCACAACAGAAATTTTAGTTGTTCATTTGACCTAAGAAAAATCATTAGTTATGAATGCTCAAAGGTACAAGAAAAGTTTATCTCTAGGAATTTAAAATAAAACAGAATCTATGAAAATCAATTTTGAAGCATGGCATATTTGAGGATTAAGAATAACATCACTGGAAAACAGAGGGTGATTTTATAAGGATATATGGTATTAGGGGTCAGAACATTGTAAAGTGCACTACAAATTTCAGTTGTGGTCTGCTGGGTGGTAGTGGGAAAATGGGGATGGAGTTAAGTTCTAATGTTGACCCACAAGTGGTGCTCAAAGTCCTCTGAAACAGGAAGTGGAGGGTAGGGGGAAAGGGCTGATAGAAAGTGTGAACCAAGGAGCCAGACTAACTTGGGAGAACAAATGAGTTTGCAAAAAAAGGTAGGTAAGAAGTAGGGCATTGACCAGATCAATGTCTAGATTGGCTGGAAGTTAACAAGTGGATGGAAAGGCCTTGCATACACACACGCGCGCGTGCGCGCGCACGCACACAAAGCCAGATGGTTTCAAAGAAAAATAAAACTTCAGGGAGGCTATTAATTTATCATTTCCATATCAACTCCACTTACCAAAGAGATTATAAATATGCTTAGAATGAAAGGCAAATATCATAGCAGACTTTGTTAGACATTTAATTCTGTTTCTTCTCCCCTGAATCTATTACCAAAAACAGAAAAGAGATTTAGCATTTTTAGGAAAGGAGTGCAAGCTTGCAAAAAACATTGCATCACCTGTGCTTGTGAAAATCTTATTTATCCTTCAATACACTTCTCACTATACCTGTGAGGACTATTCTGATGGGACTTATTTTCTTCTGAACCTACCTATGGCTTAACAACATATAGTGTTCTACCTCATGTTAAACTTTTGGCATATTTGTTTCAACCTTCTGTGAGTTCACAAAGACAAGAACCTTGTTACTCTTTATCTTTTTTTTCTCTTTTATATCTATTGGATCTTTAATGTTCTGTTATAGGAAACTTTACTCTCCTCCCTCAATATTCTTTCCATTTTTTTTCTAATATTGAATATCTGCGATCAATGGTGAAGGAACCCAACACTACATATTATTGTTAACTGTTTCTCAACCATTTGGGTGCATCACAATCACCTATCACCTGGAGGACTTGTTAAAACACTGATTGCTGGTCACCACCCTTGAGTTTCTAGTTAGTGGAGGTAGAGTAGGCCTAAATTTTGGCATTTCTAACTTTTTCTCATTTTTTTTTTCTTTGGTGTCCAGACTTTTTCACTTATATGTGTTAGATGGTCCAGGTACTGAAACCCAGGTACAGAAACCCAGGTACAGAAACTCATCAGGGCAGAACCCCAGATGCCTAATAAGGAGCAAAACTGGGAAAACAAGACCTTTGTTCCCAGGGTATCCTATCCTCCCCAGCATATCGCTGATCATGCGAGATAGATCCCCTGAGCGTTTGTCCCTAAAGAAAACATCTAGGCCTCGGTTGTATTTCAGCTCCAGGCCCAGAAAAGCAGAGAAACCAGACAAGTGGCACCCTGGCTGCCTCAGGACCAGCTACATTGACTAATGTGCACCTGCCCTGGCACCGACCAATCGGAGGACACCCTGAAACAGCACACCTGGAAAGCTGATGAATATTCTATTAAGACATTTCCCTGAGACCTTGTTTCACTGTCCCAAGTATAATTTTCTGGACATCATGGGCCCAATGCTCTTTGGCTCAGTGCTGTGTAGCCCTTCTCTTTGGATATCCCCATCCCCTTTTAATAAATTTAATTTTTCTTTATTCACCATCTGAGATGGCTATTTAGCCTGCCTGCCCACCACCACGTTACTCTTTGAGTATGTTTATTAAGGGTGTGGGGACTGGGTGGAGGTGGGTGAAAAGGGGGGTAAAAGGGGGGACAGCTGTAATAGTGTTAACGTTTTCATTTACTGCTGCTACTGCTGTGAACTCTATTTTGAGAAACATTATCCAACAGGAGTTGGCAAACTGCAGCCATGGGCCAAATCCTATCCTTAGCTTTTTTTTTAAATTTTTCCCCCTAGTTTAATATTATTTATTTTTAGAACTATTTTATTAATACAGAATTCACATACCATGCAACTCACACATTTAAAGCGTAAAATTCAATAGGTTTTGTTAAATTCACAGATTTGTGCAAACTTCACCACAAATTTAGAACATTTTCTTCATTTCAAAACAAAACTTGTAAGCAGTCATTCCCCATTTCTCCCTTCTTCCTAGCCCTCCTCAGCCCATTTTTGTAGGTCTGAAATATGATTTTTGTATTTTTTAAATATTATAAATAAAAAAGCAAAGATGAACATGTGACAGAGACCTTATGTGGCCCACAAGGCCCAATGTATTTATTATCTGATCATTTACAAGAAAAGTTGGCTGACCCTTTTAGATATACACTATACCACTGTTGAATACAAAAATCCAACATCTCAGAGTCAGACACTAATAAGGAAACAAAAGCAAATTCTATTTCACAATATCCTAATAATTGCTTCCTGCCTCAGTTCCATGGTTTAGCTATCAGAGGCCATAAAAAATGAGTTAGGAGAAAGCCTGATCAGCTACCAAAATCACAGTAATACCAATTAAATGACCTTAGGGTTGAAGAAGCTTGGAGAGACAATGTGATGAGTATTGGGCTCTAGATTTAATTGCTGGGCAAAATTGTCTGATTTTGGATCCTCAGTTCCTAATCTCTTGGAGTCTCAATTCCTACTTTTTTTTTTTTCTCCAGAAGGAAGAAGGTGGATATTGAAGGGACCAAAATTCTGCCACCCTAAAGCTGCTTTTTGGGATATTGATTTTTAACTTTTATTAAGAACCAAAGGATTCAGAACCTTTGACCCTTTTAAGCTTTCTTGCCCAAGAGATTCCGACATAGAATTCTGCTTCAGGAAGGAAACTTTAGATCTTCCCCTTAGCCTAATTTAATTAAGTGTGGTAAATAAGAGGGCTTCACGCAAGTGTCTGATAGCTAAATATCCACTGAGTCCCATTGTTTCTGAGTCACAGATCAAGGTTTTTCTGTCATGTGTGCTCCATTCTTCCTCAAATACTTGTAAATTGCCCATTCTCACTTCTGAAATTTAATACCCAGTTACCTCCCTCTTCTTTGTCCAATGTGTCTTATATACCCAATGGTGTCTCAGTGTCTTTAGAATTTTCATGGATTTATCATATCTATGTGAATTCCCCATGTGCATGTATTAAACTTTGATTTTTCTCTTGTTAATGTTTCTGTTAATTTGGTTATTAGCCCAGCCAGAAGAATTTAGAAAGTGGGAGGAAAAGTATTATTTTGTAGCCTCCACAGTAATATTTATATATCTTCAATATTGATATCAGTTTTTTGTGAGAACCTAATAAAATGGTGAATCTGAAAATACCTTCTAAAGTATAAAATATAGAAGTATATAGCTGATATTATTATTGGCCTACATTCTTAACTAGTTCAACAACAAAAAAAAGGGCTGTCAAATAGAGTATTTCATGGCCCATACTTATATAAAAACTTTATTAGTTGTTTATCTGAAATTCATATTTAACTGAGAATTATTTATTTTATTTGCTACCTAATAGCAATCCTAATAACAACATAATTTATTTGTAAATTATGCTCTTTAGAAAGTAATTTAACATGCATCATTTAAATGAATGAATATTTGCAATAATGGTTATACTGTTAGCTCTATTTTACATTAAAAAATGAGGCCTAGTGTGATTATATTACTTGACAAAAGTTAGACAAAATGTAGGTATCTGTCAAGTGTTGGAATCAGGTGTTTTGAGTTCAGTTACTGGTAATGATAACAGAGGAAGTGAGAAGTCCTCTTTCCAACTGTGTGCTACTGGGAATGGAGTTCTTACAATACCCTGAGAAAAAGAATTTTCTGAGACTCAAACTTGAGAATGAATGACTTTTATTTGCATAGAATTACATCCTGTGTTTCTAAAGTCCCATTTCCCTTAGTCCAGTGATAGAGGAGTGTAGCTGGGGTTTTAGCAAAACTAGAAGAAAATTCAGTGTCCAGAGTTTCCTTTCTATGTTGGAGATGGGTCCAGAACAGCATCAGCCTACCTACAGTCCATTAGTCTATTGGGTTCGGGGGTCTGCATGGCCGTGGGCCACACAGAAATACACCAGGAAGCAAAGTGTTAGCCATGAGCCAAGTGTGCCAAGAGGAACCAGGAGCCCAGGAGCACATGAGGGTGTTTCTTTGTTCAGGAAATTAAATATTCCAAATTTCAGCTTCCTTGCAGTGGCCATGTCCATTCTGGCCAATGACCTCTGTTCCCAAAAGTGACTGACAACAAGCACCTTCCCTAGTCATCCCAACTTTACTGGGCACACATCTATCGTCCCTTTGATGGGAGCCTCGGGAGTGTAAAGTTGTAGCTTCCCAGTGTAGCTGTCTAAATGACTCGCCTATAATATCTGGCCTTCCCTTTGCTCCTTTCCAATGATTAATAAGTAGTTAATTACAATGGTATCAGTAGCTCTTTAAATCTGTGTTCTCCAGTCCTTTTGGACTCAAGAATCACTTATAAAGTAGTACATAATTTGGAGACTCTCTTAGGAATTAAGTGATTACCCCGTTTTTAAAAGTAAAAAATTTAAAAATTAAATATCTCTTTTTAAAAGTTTTGCTCAGTATATAATAAAGAAATGATGTTAAAGGTTAATTTAGCCCAAATATTTTATTATAAAGTGTATTTAAATAGACTTCTTTAATATGATACATTTAAAAACAAGTTTCACCTATTCCCATTTAACAAATGGCTCAATGTGAGAGAAATAGGAAATTGTTTCCTAATAGCTATTCTCCTCTCATTTGAAATAGAAACTAGTTTTTAGCTGAGCACATGGCTTCTCATATTGAATACTATATTTCTCAACCTCCCTTGTGGCTAGGTGTAGCCTTGTAACTAAGACAATGTTTTTGAAGGAAAGAACCATGCCTTTTCTTTGCTTCTGACACATTCCTAAATGCATATATGATCCATAAACCTTTTGGATCATAAGGTGGAAGTTGCCTTATTAGAAGGGGAGAGCAGCAAGCTAGAAGAAAACTGTTCCTGATGACTTTGTAAAGCCAGATCCTCCTTGAAATGCCTACTTTCCATCTTCTTTTTCATTAGACATAACCTTCTAGTATCTCATTTAGGCACCCATTGTTGCTGAATAAGAAAGCTGACGACCAATGGCCCATGCTGCTTATTCTACAACTTTCATTAGTCAAATGGATGATTTATAACTTGCATCTTTTGTCCACTAAATTCCCTTTCAAATTAAGTCTCATGTGAGTACATATGATTGGAGGAATAAACTCACATCTGTGCTGTAAAGGGTATAGAAAATGTAATTGTTAGCTTTCCAGTATCCATAGCATAGTGAGGCACATTAAAAGGGTGTTGGGGTGGACGATGATCAAGCCAATTCACAACAGTCACCATGCACACTGTTTTAGTGTGTATTAATTATGTAAGTATAAATATTATTTCTTGAAAAAGAAACTCATGTTTGTGTTTGGGATTGAATATGTTAACAAAAAGACAGAAGATCAACCATGTTATACACCAAAAATTGATAAAATTGTTTTATAATTTGATATTCAGTATTAATTTGGCATTTAAAAATAAATTTATTTATTTATAGAATTATGTTTTATTTTCTATAAAATTACAAGAGTAGGTTTTAAGCTATGCAACTATCATGATATGGGTGGAAGTCATTTTTATTTCAATTTAATAAAAGAGTGAGAAAAGATGTAATTTTCTTTTTCAATACATTTTAACTTTTTTGCATTGATTTTGCATTCATTTTAACTTTATGCTTCATGTATGATTTTGACCAGATTAATGAATTTTTGGATCTGATGGTCATGTTGAATTACATGAATTATCATTTATTCTAATTAACTTGTACTTCAATAGCAATGTTCTTTATGCATATAAATTAAATATATGAATAATAAATAAAATAATTAAAAATTATATCATGGTCAAAATCATCATGAAATTAGTACGTTCCAGCTGAGTGATTAAAAACGTGAATAACTCATGAGAATTGTTACTGATCTTCACTAGCTACTGTACATATTTACTCAATAATAGATTTAAAGGCCCTTTAAAATTTAAAGAAACAGGTACAAATGATAATTTTATTCATTCACTGTTTAAAGTTAAAATAAAAACCTTTACCCTATTTAGAAATTAAAATAGACACCTTTAACTTTTTTATTATATGAATCTCTGGAATGCATTTTTAAAATGTGGCGCTAAAACAAAATAGATTATATAGTAAAGTCTATTTTTCATTAGTGAAGCAAATTTTTGTTACATTTTTTTTTTTACTCAAAACAACAAACATATATTCCAAACAGCATTGCTGAGAAATAACAACCTTTGCTTATTTATCATTTTTCCTTGCTTTACTTTGGAATAATTAATTTAAAACCAGAAAAAAGGGTAATTCACTCATAAATCCCCTTAGAAAATATGTAAGATATGTATATATATATATATATATTATATAAGATTATGTTTTATGTAAGTATATTATGTGTTTATAAAATTGGTAACTAATTTATTGCAACAACGGGTTCAGCAAAGTACTAGGGAACATTATATCCGAGACAGCTTAAAAGCTTTCTATGATGTTTCTAATTAATTACTTGAATGCAGCCCATGTGGTTTCTTTTTTTTTTTTTTTTTTTTTTTGAATCCTCACCCAAGAATATGTTTTCCATTGCTTTTCAGAGAGAGTGAAAGGAAGAGAGAGGGAGAGAGAAACACTGATGTGAGAAAGATGCATCAGTTGGTTGCCTCCCGTATGAGCCCCAACCAGGGTCGGGGTTTGAGCCTGCAACTGAGGTACATTCCCCTGGTCAGAATTGAACCCTGGACCCTTCAGTACTCAGGCCAATGCTCTAACCACTGAACAAAACCAGCTAGGTCCCCAAGTGGTTTCTTTATAAAGCCTTATGACATCTGGTAAAATGAAATAATCCAGTTGTCCATCAGTTTGTGAAAGAATATCTACTTGTGGCCCTGGCCAGTGGGGCTCAGTTGTTTGGGAATCCTTCCAGACAGTGAAAGGTTGTTGGTCCAATTCCTGCACACACCCAGGTTGCAAATTCAATCCCAGGGGAAGGCTTTCAGGAAATAGTCAATTGATGTTTTTGCTCTCACATTGATGTTTCTCTCTCCCACTCTCGTCCACTGTCTCTAAAAATCTATTTGAAATGCTAACATCAGTATATGGCTCAACTAAATTTTGGGTAGAATATGATCCAGATATAGTGACAAAATACAATTTTTTTAAAAAAAGTATTATTTGCCAAGTAAGTAGTTTTTTGAAATTTAAGCATTTTGAATAAAAACCTATAGCTTTATTGTATGAGATGCTACAACTCACAACATACATTTAATTTTTTCTTTCATTTTAATATTCTAATGTTTATGTAATTCACTTTGATATTTAATTTGTAACCTAAAGAGCTCTTTGGAAGCATTTCTCCCAGAACAGCTCACCATAAACCTAAACTAAGATTAGATTCAAAACAATGAAAAGTAATTTATAATTTAAAATTTGATTAGTATAGATAGTAACTAAGCAATTTTATGAATTTTTATGATAAAATGACTAAATTCAAATTCTTTAAATCAAATCATTAATATAATTTCTCAAGAAACCTAAAATTTTGGTCAGATAGAAAATAGGATGCTGGAATATAAAGATTTCCAATGAATGCAGAGTAAAATTTAGAAAAAATAATAATAAAAGTTGGATAAGAAACAAAAACAATTATACTTAAGAAAAAATAGTCGATGGACTATGAAAACAAAAATAAAAACATTTGCTTCTGTTTACAAACTATTAATATTTTTGATATTGGTTTCAGTGCTTTCAAATTAAAAGCATTTATATTTAACCAACATTAAGTAGATTGCATAGAAAAATGTTTTATTTTTTAAAGCAAAATATGTTTATTCTTGATTACTAATACAAACTATATTTTTCACACCACCTCTTAAATAATTCTTAAATTGTTTATATTATTATATTAGCAAACAAGCTTTTAAGTACATTTATGGGAATTTTTCATGATCTTATTTTTTTTAACAATATTGAGATATAATTTACATGACATAGAGTTCACCTATTTAAAGTATACTATTTTTAAAAAAAATTTTATTGTTCAAAATATTACAGATGTCCCATTTTTCCCCATTGGCCTCCTCCACCCTGCAGCCACTCCCTGCTCCAGGCCTCCACCACACCATTGTCTGTGTCCATGGGTTATGCATACATGCAAATAAATTATTTGGTTAATCTCTCCCCAATCACCAACACACCCCTACCTTCCTTCTGAGATTCATCAGTCTCTTCCATGCTTCTATGTCACTGAACCTATTTTGTTAATCGGTTTATTATGTTCTTTAGATTCCACATATAAGTAAGATCATGTGATATTTGTATTTCTCTGCTTGGCTTATTTCATTTAGCATAACTTTCTCCAGATTCATTGATACTGTCTGAAACAGAATGAGTTCCATCTTTACAATTGAATATTCCATGGTGTAAATGTCTCACAGCTTTTATATCCACTCACCTACTGATGGGCACTTGGGCTGTTTCCAGATCTTAGGTATTGTAAATTCAATGCTATGAACATAAGAGTGCATTTATTCTTTCGGATTAGTGATTCAGGATTCTTAGGATATATTCCTAGTAGTGGGATTGCTGAGTCAATAGGCAGTACCATTTAAATTTTCTGAGGAACCGCCCCACTGTTTTCCATAGAGTCTGTACCAGTCTGCATTCCCACCAATAGTGTAGAGGGATTCCCCTTTCTCCACATCATCACCAGCACATGTCAGTTGTTGATTTGCTGATGATAGCCATTCTGACAGGTGTGAAGCGATACCTCACTGTAATTTTAATTTGCATCTCTCTGATGATTGGCAATGTTGAGCATTTTTTCATATATCTCTTGGCCATCTGTATGTCCTCTTTGGAGAAGTGTCCATTCAGGTCCTTTGCTCATTTTTTAATTGGATTGTTTGTCTTCCTCTTGTTGAGTCTTATGAGGTTTTTTTACACTTTGGAAATTAGCCCCTTATCAGACGCATCTTTGGCAAATATGTTCTCCCATACCATGGGGTTTCTTTGTATTTTGAGGATGATTTATTTTGCTTTGCAGAAGGTTTTTAATTTGATGTAGTCCTATTTTTTTACTTTTTCCTTTAGTTTCTCTTGCCTTAGGAGATGCACTGGTGAAAATTCCACCATGTGAGATGTCTGCGACTTTACTGCTTATGTTTTCTTCCGGGATTTTTATGCTTTCATGCCTTACATTTAAGTCTATTATCCATTTTGAATTTATTCTTGTGTATGGAGTAAGTGGGTGACCTAGTTTCATTTTTTGCATGTACTTGTCCAATTTTCCCAGCACCATTTATTGAAGAGACTGTCTTTACTCCACTGTATTCTCTTGGGGCTTTTGTCAAATATTAACTCACCATAATGATGTGGGTCTATTTCTGGGATCTATGTTCTGTTCCATTGATTTATATGTCTGCTGTTGTACCTATACCAGTGTGTTTTGATTACAATGGCTTTGTAGTACAGTCTGATATCTCGCAAAGTGATCCCCCTAACTCTGTTCTTCTATCTCAAGCTTGCTGTGGCTATTAGGGGTCTTTTTAAGTTCCATATAAATTTTTGAAATATTTGTTCTAGCTCTGTGAAATATGTTGTTGTTATCTTAATAGGAATTGCATTGAATCTATAGATTGTTTTACATAGGATGGACATTTTAATGATATTAATTCTAATCCATGAACATTGTATATTCTTCCATTTGTTTATATCTTTCTCTTTTCCTTTTTTAGTCTCCTGTAATTTTCCTGGTATAGGTTTTTACATCCTTGGTTATGTTTATTCCAAGGTATCTTATTTTTTGTTGTTACAATGGCAAATATTATTTTTAAAGCTTCTATTTCTGACAGTTCATTGTTGGTGTATAAAAATGCCATTGATTTCCAGATGTTAATTTTGTATCCAGCTACATTGCCAAATTCATTTATCAAATCTAGTAGTACTTTGGTGGCGTCTTTAGGATTTTCTATGCACAATATCATGATATAAGCAAATAATGACAGTTCTACTTCTTCCTTTCCAACTTGGATATCTTTGATGTTTTCTTCCTGTCTGATGGCTGTGGCAAGAACTTCCAGTACTATGTTGAATAAGAGTGATGAAAGCAGACAACCCTGTCTTATTTCTGTTTTTAAGGGAAATGGTTTTAGTTTTTGACCATTGAGTATTATTATGTTTGCTGTAGGTTTGTTGTATATAGACTTTATTATGTTGAAGTATGTCCCCTGTATTCCCACTTTGTTAAGAGTTTTTATCAAAAATGGGTGCTGGATATTATCGAATGCTTTTCCTGTGTCTATTGATGTGATCATATGATTTTTGTCCTTCATTTTCTTTATGTGGTATATCACATTTATTGATTTAGGAATATTTTACCAGCCTTGCATCCCCGGAATAAATCCCAGTTGGTCTTGGTGTATGATCTTTTTAAGGGATTACTGGATCCAGTTTCCTAGTATTTGGTTGAGAATTTTAGCATCTATGTTCATCAGGGATATTGGCGTGTAATTTTCTTTCTTTGTAGTGTCTTTATCTGGTTTGGGGATTAGGATGATGCTGGTCTCATCAAAAAAGCTTGGGAGCTATCCCGCCTCTTGAATTTTCTGGAATAATTTTAGGAGGAAAAGTGTTAATTCTTCCTTGAATGTTTGGTAAAACTGGCTGTAAATCCATGTGGTCCCGGATACTTGGTTGGTGGGAGGTTTTTTACTACTGCTTCAATTTCATTAGTTGTTATCAGCCTATTCAGAATTTCTGATTGTTCCTGATTCAGCTTTGGAAGGTTGTATGCTTCTAAGAATTTGTCCATTTCACTCATGTTGTCCAGCTTGTTGGCATATAATTGCTCATAGTATTTTCTTACAATCTCTTGTATTTCTGTTGGTACAGTTGTTATATCACCTTTTTCATTCCTGATTTTATTTATTTGGATCCTCTCTGTTTGTTTCTTGGTGAGTCTGGCTGAAGTTTCATCAATCTTATTTATCTTACCAAAGAACCAGCTCTTGGTTTCATTAATTTTTTGTGTGGTTTTTAAGTTTCTATGTCATTAATTTCTGCTCTAATCTTTATTATTTCCTTTCTTTTACTTCCTTGGGGCTTTTTTTGCTTTTCTCATTCTAATTCTGTTAGTTTTTGTGTTAGACGTTTTAGTAGAGCTTTTTCTTGTTTCTTGATGTATGCCTGTACTGCTATGAACTTTCCTCTCAGGACAGCTTTCACTGTGTCCCATAGATTTTGGTTTGTTGTTTGTTCATTTTTTTTTCCCAGGAAGTGTTTGATTTCTTTCTTGATCTCATTGGCCACCCATTCATTGTTTAATAACATGCTATATAGCCACTATGTGTTGGAATATTTTTGAGTGTTTTTTTATACTGATTGATTTCTAGTTTCATGATATTGTGATCTGAGAGGTTGCTTGATATGATTTCAATCTTCTTGAATTGTAGAGACATTTTTTGTGACCTAACATGTGGTCTATTTTGGAGAATGTTCCTTGTGCACTTGTGAAGAATGTGTATTCTGCTGCTTTGGGATGAAATGTTCTGTAAATGTCAATTAAATTCATTAGATCTAGTGTGTCATTTAAGTTCTCTGTTCCCCTGCTGATTTTTTTCTTGATGAGCTGTCCAGTGATGACAGTAGGGTATTAAATCCCCCACTATGATTGTGTTGCTGTTGATCTTTCCCTTAAAGACCCCCAAGAAATTTTTTATATACTTAGGTGTTCTTATATTTGGTGCATTATATTTATAAGGTTTATTTTCTCCTGTTGGATTGATCCATTAAGTATTATTTAGTGACCATCGTTGTTCCTTGTTATGGTCTTTATTTTGAAGTCTATTTTTCATAAATAAGTATTGTTACTCCAGCTTTTTTTTAGTTTTCATTTGCATGGAATATTTTTTCCATACCTTCACTTTCAGCCTGTGTGAATCTGTTGCTCTCAGGTGGGTTTCTTGTAGGCAGCATATATATGGGTCATGCTTTCTTATCCATTCAGCAAACCTATGACTTTTGAGTGGAGCTTTTAATCCATTTACATTTAAGGTTAGTATTGATAGTTACTTATTTAATGCCATTTTTTCCCCTTCATGTTGATGTACCTTTCTCTCAATATTCCTTCTTTTCCTTAAAGCAATCCTTTTTGCATTTTTTGCAATGTTGGTTTGGTGGTACTAAACTCCTTTAGGCTTTTTTTTTCGAGGGGAAGCTCTTTATTTCAACTTCAATTTTAAAGGATCACCTTGCTGGATAAAATAGTCTTGTTTGTAGGTTGTTGCTTTTCATTACTTTGAGAACTTCATGCCACTCCTTTCTGGCCTGAAGTGTTTCTGTTGAGAAATCTGCTGTCAGTCTTATGGTGGCTCCCCTGTAGGTCACTGCTTGTCTCTTTCTTGCAGCCCTTAATATTCTTCCTTTGTCCTTAACATTTGCCCTTTTAATTATGTTGTGTCTTGGATTGGGTCTCTTTGGGTTCCTCTTGTTTAGAAATCTCTGTGCTTCTTGAACTTGTGTGGCTTTCTACTTCACCAACTTAGGGAAGTTTCCTGTTATTATTTCTTCCACCAGGTTTTCTATATTTTGCTGACTTTCTTCCCCCCAGGTACCCCTCTTATGTGAATGTTGTTTCTTTTTATGTTTTTCCAAAGTCCTCTAAACTATTTTCATGTTCTTTAAGTGTTTTCTTCTTTTTGCTGTTCTGGTTGAATGGTTTTTTTTGTACCTTATCTTCTAATTCACTTATTCTATCCTCTGCTTCATTGAGCTTGCTTTTAATTCCTTCCAGCATATTCTTGATATCAGACACAGTATTCTTCATTTCTTCCTGGTCCTTATTTATCATATCTAGCTCTTTTTTCATGTCAATGGAGCTTTCACTAAGATTCTGGAAGTTCTTATTAAGTGTCTGGTTGTTCTCATTAATTTCCTTGAGCATCTTTATAGCCATTACTCTGAACTTTATTTCTGATTACTGCCTTAACTCCATCTCGTCAAGGTCTTTTACTGGCTATTTTTTCTTTTCTTTATTTTGTGGGTTGTTTCTTTGTCTCCTCAGTTTAGTGACTCTTAGTGTTTGTATCTGTATATTAGGTGTATTTGCTGTCTCTCAGTCTTGTTGGGTGGGATTTTGCACTATATATCAAATGGGGCCCAGTGGTGTGTTTTCCTTATACTTCTGAGCTTTATACTCTAGGTGTGTCACTTTTGTTGGTATCCCTTTTGTGGGTTCTTTGCACTCTCCTTTTGTGATTGGGTCTAGATGGTTGTTGACCCATTCATGGGAAGACCCTCCTGTCAGGCTGGCTAACTTTGAGGCTCAGCCACAACCACATTGTGTAAGCTTTTGTACAGGTGCTAACAGATCAAAACAAAACACAACCAAACTGCCAGAAAATACACAGTAACTTACAAAATATCTTGACAGTCACCGTGAAAACAACCCAAGAGAAAGTAGAATTAGTAAAGTGAGAACACAGAAAAAGCTAGAGAGAGAGAAAGAGAGAGGACATTATTGCTGATAGTAAAAATAAAAGTAATAATAATAAAATAAGATAAAAAGTAATAAATAGAGAAGCTACTGGGGGATAAAAAGGGCAAGAAAAGATTTTGAAAGGAAAAAAGGGTGAGCAAAATATTAAGGGTAGAGAGTAGGATGAAGAAAAATAGTTGAAAAGGAAAAAATAAAAATTAGATAGACAAATACACACAAACAAGCAATCAAAAAGACGGGAAGACAGAGAATAAAAGTGGAGAAAAAGAAACGAAAAGTTAGGCCAATGGAACAAGAAGAGAGAGAGCGCTAAAGTAAGGTCAGGGGAAGGAGTCCAATAAGAGATATGAATGGAACATTAGAGAAAAAAAATAAACTTATTGGTTATAATGATAATGTCCCAGCAATAAAGTAGAGAGCATCAAGAAAATCTTGATAATAGAACAAAAAACACAACAAAACAAATCAAAGCAAAAAAAAAAAAGCAAAGCAAGAAAAAACAGACCTTAAAAAAATTACTGAAAAAATTAAAAAGTTAAAAGCAAATTAAAAATTTTAAACAAATTTTTTTCTTTTCTCTATTTTTTCTTAAAAAAATCAGATGAGTTTCCCCTGGGCATCTTATGTTGTCTGAAACTTATATTTTTTTATGCTGAAGTCTCAAAATGTCAGGAGCTGTCTAGGTTTGGCTCTGGTTTCCTTAGGTAGTTGGTTGGTCTGAGGCTCTCTCTGAACCACATCCACTTGTCAGCTATTTTTCCTCCCCCTAGTGTTTGCCTGGTCTTATTCCAGAGTCTTCTGAAGAGTCTTTAGGGTGCAGGTTAGCTAGTATAGCTCGGGGTATTACTCCCCTTACTTAGTGGTTTTGCTGTCAGGCACTCACTGTGGGGCAGTTAGTCTCTGCTTCAAAGCCAACTCCTCAGTCTCTACCCTATCCTCCAATTCTAGTTCCCCATACAATGACCTGCAGCAGGTTCAGACTGAATTCAGTCTGTTGCTTTTTCTGTATGGGCAGTTTCAGCGCTGGGGCTCAGTGGATGTGATTTTAAAAAGATTCTGTTGAGCAAGGTGCCTGCCCAGACCCCAGAAGGGGTTTAAGCTTTTCCCCCAGTTCCCAAACAATAGTCCCAGAGAGTTTTATTCTTATGTTGTTGTCCTGTGAACTGTTCTCCCTTACCCCTCAGAACCGTGCCCTACAGGGGATATCTAAGGCGTCAGTGAGCTGAACCAGCACCTTTCTTGTTAAGGGTTGGTGCTCCTAGCCTAAGGGAGAGGTTGGCTTGCTCCACCCCTCCTTTCCCAGTTCTGGTTCACTATTTTCACAGGGCACTCAGCCCAGACTCTCTAGAATGCAAACATAAATCCCAGATTTTTCTGGTCTGTCTCCCCAATGCAAGACAGGAGAGTGGGGTCCCATTCAACAATAAAAAACTCAAAAATGTATAAAGCAGCAAAAAGACAGAGATCCTACCCTGTGAGGTTCTGGCACCCCCACGCTTCAGAACTAAGCAAAAGGGATCACAAAGTAAGCCCCACACAGCTCCCCTGCACAGCTGACCTCAGTAAAGCTGGGGAATCTCCTTATGGGCTATACTGTCTCTCCTCAGAGCAGGTCAAAAATCTCTGATTCATCCCACCAGCAGATCTGGCAGCTGGAGTCTTGATCCACCCCACCAGCAGTTCTGGAGGCTGGAGATCTGCTCAGCCCTACTTGCAGCTATGGTCCCTCTCTGGCAATGGAAGGGCTTTCTTCCCCTTCCCTGTGCCACACAGTTCAAACGCTTTCTGGGGTTCAACACAATGCCTTACAGGAAAGCAGAGGGTCCCTCTGGTGGCTGCTCAGTGCACCCCTCTGGCCCCTTTCTATTCAGAAGCCACACACTTCGGGACAGCCTTTCTTATGGTCAGAACCCTGTGTGAAAATCTCCTGTCTTTGCTGCTGCCATTAGGTGCATTGTTTCATTGCGAAGGCAGGGTCCCCTCCTCGCAGGCACACTGCTGCCCTGGCTCTCTCTGCCAGCTGTGCACTGGCTCTCCTTCCCTTCTCCTCTTTTCTGGGGTGTGATCCCAGCTTTTGGATGCCAGTCCACACTCCTAAGGGGAGGGAGCTTTGCAACCTCTAACCCTCGGGTCTCTCAACCCAGCGGAGGCTTCAGGAGGGACTCCCTGTTTCTACACCTCCCCTCTCTTACCAGACTCTGTGGTGTTTCTTCAGTGTTCGTTACTCAAAATATGTCCACTCAGGTATATTTCTCTTGTTTTTCCAAGCTGGTTACACAGTATTTTAGCAGTAAATCAAGTCCATTGCTGGGAGAAAGGTGCTCTGCTTCTTTTCAGAGTGCCGTCATCTTCCCTCTCCCCAAAAATATGTTTTAATGATTGTTTGTAACATTTTATCCAAAAACTAAATTCACAACCAGAATGAAGAAAATGAAGCTAGTGAGAACATAAAACAATGATCTTCATACTTCTTGCTGAGTCAGTTCTAGAATTCCATGACCTCATGTTTGTTAATATCTGCATTCATAAAGTGCTTCTACCATCCACCTCTAAGACTTTACCTTTCTTGAATTAGAACTGCACTTTTCACTGTTTTTCTGTTTTTAATCTTTTTTAAAAAATATATCTTTATTGATTTCAGAGAGAGGGGGAGAGAGAGAGATAGAAACATCAATGATGAGAGAGTCATTGATTGGCTGCCTCCTGCACGCCCCTGACTGGAGATCGAGCCCACAACCCAGGCATGTGCCCTGACCAGGAATCGAACCCCGATCGCCTGGATCCTAGGTCAACATTCAACCACTGAGCCATGCCTGGCCGGGCTTTCTGTTTTTAAACTTCTTTATAAATTTCTTTAACAACTTGATCATAAAAGAGTAAGGCTTTAAATGTATCATCATTAGAATAACATTTAATAACATTTATTTAAAATAAGTTAAAATAACACCAATTTATAACCTGATATTCACCCACCACTTAGTTTAAAACAGTCAGTTGACATAAAAATAAGTTTGATTCCTAAATACTGCCTCATGATATTGGAAAATATCCATTTATTGGAAGAATCAAAGTAAGTACACAAATGATATATAAACTTGAGTAGAGAGGTCTTTATTTTTTTTACTGTATTTACTGTTACAATCTCTTCCTGGAATGGAATGAGGGTACTAAAGCATTCAGCAGAGTAGCTGCAAGTATTTATAATGACATTAGAAATAAAATCTAATATGTTCCCCGTCAATTTGTAGCTTCAACTCCATCAGACAGAAACATTTTCTTAAACACAATAACTTATCACCTCGAGAACCTCAATTATACCTTTTATCTCAAAGCAACAATAGTTCTCAGAGATTTCCCTCTCTCTGGGGCCTGAAAAGCTTGGGCCTGCAGCTTCCTCTGGGTAAGAAATAGTCATACAGACATTAGCTCAGAGTTTGTGTGTAAATATGGTTTTCTTCATAATTTAAATATTACTCAATTATTTGTATAAAGCATAGCTCTTTATGGGTGAATTCATCTTTCAGTATTTGGGTCTTTCTTATTTAGTATGCACTTTAATCACCATCATTAGCCAGTAGTCTTGGTCAAGCCATTAACATGTACGTATGTCCTTTATGTTCTGTGCTGTAAATGTATGTTCCGGAATTTTTACTAGATGTAGTGGCAGAAAATTAGAGAACAAGGTTAGATATTTCTAAGTAGTTTTCCAATGTTGGGAATACAAAGTTTTCCATTTTAGAATCATACTAGTTCATATATTGATGCTCTAGTTTTTTAATTTTAAGACTTTCTTTACATGTTTACTCTTCATGTCTCAACATGGCTCAGAGATTATGATTGAAAAATAAAATTTCAGCACCCATAATAATGTTCTAAGACTATTTTTAAAAAAGCCAGAATCCAAATAAGTTGCAGCCTGCTGAGACGTAAATAAAAGCAAAAGACAAAATCAGGATATTTTATTATGTAACTGCTTATCTCGATTTAATTTAATTTAAGTAGTATGAGTTCTACTTTGCTTTTGACTTGCCAATGTTCATCTCAATGTTTCAAACAATTCAATCATGACTAAACACAGGTCATTTCAGGAAAAATAGCCCACACTATTATATTAATTATAGTGACATTTTCATCTGTGGACTGGTAATACAGTCTCCTAGAATTTATATCAATAATAATCACTAAATGCAATGCTAAGAAAAGCTGGATGGTTTAATATTCTTTTAATGGCTATTTTAAATTTAATTCAATCAACTTCACTAGTACACAGATTGTGACTAAAAATTGCAAATGGGGAAAATGGATTCAGTTTAATTTCAGATAATATTAGTCAATAGCCTTGGGCCTTAAATGTCAATATAAGAATTTATTAGAATATTTTAGTTAAATCAAAGCTTTGTTAAATAACTGTGTGCAAGGTACACACATGTGGCCAGTAAATCCAGAGATATGACTTGTTTTTCTTAACAAATAACATGGTTTATGGAAAAAGTTTACTCAATTTCATATTCTTGAATTTGATCAGCATGAATTTCAACTGTGCACAATTATATTGTCTAAAATATGTCATGCAAAGACACAAGTCTACATTATTCTTAACACCATTGCTCCTCAAACTTTAATTTAAAATGCTTTAAATTGACTTCTGGTTTCTAGTCCAACATGTAAGTAGCTTAGATGTCACCACTCCATCCTAACAAGTAAAAAGCTGAACAGAATGAAAAATCACCAACTTTTCTTGGATCCATAAAGGAGGTATGTACAAAGGAAAATTGCTGCCCCCATGAATGGAGAGACAGACAGAAGAAGACAGGGAGTCACAGTGGCTTACTGGACAGAGACCATGAGCAGAAACCACCAAGGGAACAAATGCCAGGGAAACCAGAACTGGAATTGAGGAATAGCTAGAGGCTCAGTGTGAACTAGTTTGAGGGTTTAAATAAATCCAAGGGGACCCAATTAGAGGATGATCCTATACAGTTGAGAGTTTTACTTCTAGGAGCTTTATAAGGTCTTCACAGTGAATATCAGGGGGAAAACTCCCCTCCTGCCTGTGGCAGGGGAAGCAGAAAAGGAACCATTTATAAATACACCAACATATTCTGCTCTTCTTAATAAGGCTTACCCTCAGGAGAATCTATATGTACCAGAAACTAACTTTCTAGGTTTTTACCAGAGCCTAGCCTACCCAGAGAGAAGAAAATTATTCAACCCCAGCTGGCTCTAGCCCTCCTCCTGTGGGAAGGGACATGCCCATCTTCAGCTCCCTCTAGTCATCCTTTCCCGCCAAAAGGTGAAAATGCAGAAGCACTGATGAAGTTCACAGTCCAGGGGCACAGGCTCACCAAATACTGAGGCTATTCATAGGACTCAAAAAATCTTCCCCTCCTCCTACACCTTACCACTACATCACTAAATATCTATTTGCTATAGTTCCTTTTACCTACCACATCATGTCAATCTTTCAACAAAAACTTACAAGACATATAAAAGGCATAAAGCACAGTTTAAAGAGTCTGAAGTATTAGAACTCAGCAAAATAGACTCTTAAACACTCTGCAATATAATCTTACCAGTTATTTTGAAAAGTAGATTTGAAAAATTAGATACTTATACATTAAATAGAAAACCCATAGATTAAAAATATTATAATCACAATGCATGGGCCTTATTTGTATATGGATGTGTAGAAACTATAATAATAATGAAATAATCAGGGAGATTTAGATATGGGCTGACTATCTGACTATCTGGTGATATCATAAAATTAATGTTTGAACGCTGGATAGATATTTGAGTACATTTAATAAGTAATGCTTATTTATTAGGTATAATTGTACTTTGCTTATAGTTAAAAATAAAATAAAATGGTCACTGACTTATGTGTAAAATATGCTGTAGTGGAAGAGGAGACTACTTGGAGGACTCTTCTAGGAGTTGAGACAAGATAGTGGCTTGGGCTAGAGAGAGAGCAGGGAACATGTCAAGTATTCAAGATATATTTTGAAACTATAATCAATAGAACATAGTGATAAAATAAATGTTGGAGATAAGATTAATGTCAGAAATGACACTGTTTATGGCTTGAGCAGCTAAGTGATAAGAGGTACCATTTCCTGAGGCAGAAGAAAATGGTGAAAGAACATTTCTGGAAGCAGAGCACAAGTTGTTAAAACACCTCCCTTCTGTGAGATACCCAAAATGTCAAAAAGACACATGGGTTTATATTTCAAAGGAGATGTGTGAGTTTATACATATATTTGGGAACAATATTAATACAGATTTTAAAAGGCTGAGTCTAAAAGACATCATCTAGGGTGTAAGTGTAGACAGAAAAGAAATAAAGAACCAACAGAGCCAAGGTCATTTCAAATTAAAATATTTATAAATCAGCAACAGAATAGTAAATTCATCTGAAAAAAAATAGTAGCCAGAGAGGGAGAAGGAAACCATGAGTGTGATTCTAGAAACCAATTGAGTGTTTCAGGAAATCAAGATTGACTAATTATGCTTAAAGCAAACTTTACAACATAGTAATCTAATGTGGCCAAAATTACCCCAAATTATCAGGTTAAAACAAACATTTATTATGTCACATAGTTGTTGAGGATCAAGAATCTGAGAGCAGCTTACCTGGGTCATTTGGGTTCAGAGTCTCTCATGAGGTCACAGTCAAACACTCAGTGCTGCAGTCCTCTGAAGACGACTAGAGCTGGAGGATCCAATTCTAAGAAAACCCACTCATTCACATGGCTGTAGACAGATTCCTCAATTCCTTGGGGATTGTTGACAATAAGCCAAAGCTTCTCTCTGCTATTGACTGCATGTTTATATCACAAAAATTCATATGTTGAAGCTTTATAATGTCTAGTGTGATGGAGTTTGGACATAGGGACTTCGGGTGGTAAACTGGGTCATGATGGAATTAGTATTTTTTTTGAAAAGACAGAAAATAGTGTGATCATCTGCTTTCCTTTTGATATTGGAAAACCTGAGGTATCCTTTTCCCCAGTGAGTGCTGGGGTGGAGTCCTTACGATACTTAGAAAGAATTTCCTGAGACTCTCACAGAAGGTTGAGTGATTTTTATTTGCACGGAATTAAAGCCCTGAGTTTCCAAAATCCCATTTCCCTTAAGTCTTGGAAGAAGTGTAGCTGGGGGTTTAGTAGAGCTAAAAGCAGAATCAATGTCCAGAGTTTCTGTTCCATGTTGCAGCAGGGTCCAGTTTAGCATCAGGCTAGTTATAGTCCATCTATCCATTGTGTGTGGGCCATGGACCATGGGGGTGAATGCAGGGGAGCCAAGAGAGCTGGCCCCCTACAACAAGTATCCCAAGGGCAGCCAAGAATACCAAAAGCACCAAGAGCACAAGAGAGTGAGTTCCTTTGTTTTGGGGATTCAATATCCCAAATTTACGCCCTTGCAGTGGCCACCAATATTCTGTCCAATTACCTGTTTTCAGATGTGACTGACAGCAAGCACCTCTGCTAGTCCCCCAAACTTTATTGGGCATGTGTCTATCTCCTCTTTGTCCAGTCCCATTCCCCAGGGATCTGTGGGGAATGGACTGGTGGCTCCCTGAGGAATGTAAAGCTCCAGCTTTCTGGCAAGCTGCCCAAATGACATGACTCTAATATTTGGCCTTCCCTTTGCTCCTTTTCTGTTACTAATAACTAATTAATTACAATGGTATCACTTCCACCTCCTGCCTTCCTGGTGAGGACACAACCATGAAAAAGGCTCTCACTAGAAACCACATCAGCCCTGGCCAGTGTGGCTCTGTTGGTTGAGCATTGTCCCATCCACTGAGAGGTGAATGGTTCATTTCCCAGTCAGGGTGCCAAGAGAGAAAGAAAAAAAGAAAAAAAAAAAGAAAGAAACCAAATCAGATAGCACTTTGATCTTGGATGTCCCAGCTTCAAAAATTATATGAAACAAATTTATGTTGATTAAGTTGCATTTTTGTTATAGCATCCAAACTAAGACACTCTCCATTGTTAGCATCTTCTCAAAATATCACAGCTAACTTATTAGTACTCTAAGAGAAAGAGAAAGAAGGAAATAGCAGTGCCTTTTATTACTTAGCTGCTGAAGCCATCTACCATCAATTCTATTTTATTCTACTCATTAGAAATGACTTACTAAGTCCAGAACACATGCAAAGAAAGGGAAATTGGGTTGTACATCCTGAAGGGAAGAGTATAAAATCATTTGTTGACATATATTTTTTTGGTTGTTGTTCCACCCCGTTACTTCATTAGTTTGGAAATCTTTATTTTTGTTAATTGTCCAATTATACACATTTTTGTTTCTTTTTTCAATAATATTTATTCTTTTAAAAATGAAAAAAAAATAATTTATCTTTATTGTTGAAAATATTACAGATATCCCTTTATTTTCTCATTGATCCCTTCCACCCGGCATCTGCCTCCCCCTCAGGCCTTCATCACACTATTGTCTGTCCATGGGTTATGCATATATTCATATACGTTCTTTGATTAATGTCTTCCTACCCACTCCCCTACCCCCCTTCCCAATGAGATTCATCAGTCTGTTCCATGCTTCTGTGTCTCTGAATCTATTTTGTTCCTTAGTCTATTTTGTTTATTAGATTCCACATATGAGTGAGATCATGTAAAACTGAATCAGGAAAAATCAGAAAACATGAATAGGCTAATAGCAACTGATGAAATTGAAGCAGCAATAAAAAACTCCCAGCAAACAAAAGCCCTGGTCCAGACAGATTCACAGGGGAGCTTTCTAATTCTTTAAGTTGTAGGGTTAGTTTACTAAAAATTTTTCTTGCATTTTGAGGTAGGACTGTAGTGTTATGAACTTCCCTCTTAAGAATGCTTTCAATGTGTCCCATAAATTTTGGGTTGTTGTGTGTTTATTTTCATTCATATCCAAGAAGTTTTTTATTTCTTTCTCAATCTTATTGGTAACTCAATCATAGTTTAATAACATGCTATTTAGCCTCCATGTGTTTGAATGTTTTTGAGTGTTTTTACTGTAGTTGATTTGTAATTTCATGCCATTGTGATCTGAGATGCTTGATATGATTTCCATCTTCTTTAACTTGGAAAGACTTGTTTTGTGACCTAACATGTAGTCTATCTTTGCAAACGACCCATGTGCATTTGAGAGGAATGTATATTCTGCAGCTTTGGGGTGAAATGTTCTGTAAATATCAAATTCATGTGATCTAGTGTGCCATTTAGAGTCACAGTTTCTGTATTGACTTTTTGTCTGGAAAATCTATCCAGTGATGTCAGTGGGGTGTTAGAGTCCATGACTATGACTGTATTGCAATTGATCTCTTCCTTAAAGTCCTTAAGGTTATTATTGATAGGTCCTCATTTATTGCCATTTTAAATCGTTATGCCTTTGTTTCTCTTTTTATTTCTTCTTATTGTAGCAGTCCCTTTAACATTTCCTGCAATGCTTGTTTGGTGGTGATAAACTCCTTCAGAATTTTTTGTTTGGGAAACTCTTTATTTTAACATCTCTTTTGAATAATAGCCTTGCTGGATAGAGTAGTCTCGGTTTCAGATCCTTGTTTTGAATTACCTTGTATACTTCATGCCATTCCCTTCTGGCCTGTAGAAGTTCTGATAAGTCAGTTGACAGCCTTATGGGAGCTCCTTTGTAGGTAATAGCTTGTTTTTCTCTTGCTGCCTTTAAGATTCTCTTTTTGTCTTGAATTTTTGGTATTTTAATTATGATGTGTCTCGGCATGGGCCTCTTTGGATTCTTCTATGTTGGGACTCTTTATGCCTCCCAAATTTGTGTAACATTTTCCTTGACCAGATTAGGGAAGTTTTCTGCTATTATTTCTTCAAAAAGATTCTCTGACCCTTGCTTACTTTTGACCTCTTCTGGCACTCCTATGATGTGAATATTGTTACACTTTATGTTGTTCCACAGCTCCCTATGACTGTCCTCCTATTTTTTAATTGTTTTTTCTTTTTGGATCTCTGATTGAGTGATTTTTTTCTACCCTGTCTTCTAATTTTCTGATCTGATATTCTGCTTTCCCTAAACTGTTTATTCCTTCAAATGTATTCTTTAGTTCTGTTATGATATTCTTCATTTCTGACTGGTCATTTTACATAGTTTCCATATCTTTTTTCATGCTGTTGGGCATCCTTACAATCAGTATTCTTAACTCTATACCTGATGGATTGCTTATCTCCATTTCACTTAGCTCTTTTTCTGAAGACTTCTCTTGTTCTTTCATATGGGGCCTGTTTTTTTGCCTCCCCATTTCCCCTGCCTACTTGGGTTTGTTTCTATAATATTAAGTAGGGCTGCTAGGACTCTGTCTTTTTGGAAGATCTATAGTGCAGGCCAAAGTCAGATGCTATTAGTTACTGGCCTTGAGTACCCTGTTTGGAACTATCAATAACCCATAGCTTGAGGTCTCCTCTGTTGGAGCTGGGTGTGTTTGGAGAGGACCAACATGCATGCCAAACTCAGCTTTTCCAAAGCCTGCATCCTCCCACTTCCTCCCAGTCTCTATGTGGTCTCCACTTTTTCTCCTTGATTATGAGGGTGCTCTCCAGCTCATCTTCATTTCCAGTTCATTATTCAGGATGGTTTTTCTATATTTTAGTTGTAATCCCAGTTTGGTCCCTGGAGAGGGTCAGAGTAGGTTCCACTCAGGCCACCACCATCTTTAATCCTCCTGTTGCCATATCTTAAAACTATCAGAGTAAATTTTATTGTGCAAAAGAAAAAATGATGTGCCCTCTTGCATGTAAAATATACTTATGCCTTCCTAAGGTACTTAAAGATTCATCTTATTATAGAATCAATTCAAAGTCCACAGAATATGTTTGTAGTTTCGTGGTCCTCTTATTCTATTTCCAACCAGGAGGAATTTTTGGTCAAAGGCCTTTTCACATTTTCTACATCTCTGACCATTTCAATTCAAATTGGCAATGTTTCTGCAAATATACTTCTACATGATACTTTGTGAGACTCCCATAAATCTTGTTGGGGTTCACTATACTAGACTAAAGCCCTGTTCACAAATTTATTCAAGATAAGCACTCTCTACTTTGAGCAAATGACTGAAACACAGATGAAAATTACTGGAAACTCTACTTTTTGCTCAGGTCTAAGACATAAATTCTTAAATGCTTTAGAGGGCTTTTTATAAGACTGAAATATATACTGGAACCTTACCTTAGATCATTTTCAGGTCTGAAAAGGAATTTTACAGCCATACCTTTGGCTTCATTTTTAGTCCATATTATTTTTGTATGAGTGCTGGAAAATATCCTTTAGATTTGCTAACACTAAGATCATTTATGACCTTATAAAAATAAATTTTGGTGGAATAGTCATAGAAAAGTGCAATTTAAAGTGAATTGAAGAATATATATATGGTAGGTGGGGAAGGAGAGTGTATATGTTAAAAATATTAGCTGTAATGGGGAACAAAGAAATAAGCCAGTAACTGAAGGAGAATATGTAATTAATAAAGTTAAGCCAAAATATTAGGACATAAATAAATGTAATATTTTCAAGGTGTAACTGCACAGAAACTTTATTTCTTTCATATGACCTTGTCTTCTTTGTTTTTATTTTATTCAAACTGGCTTTATCTAGCACTCTGGCTCACATGCCTCTTTCTCTCTTGCACGTACACTCCTTTAATCATTAAGCACTCAGGACAATGAGGTCAGCATTAAAATATAAATACAGCCTCAGGGCTATTGACCATAGAGATAGAATTTTAATCAAACTAAAGATAACATCTAGGCCTCAGTTGTGTTTCAGTTCCAGGCCCAGAAAAGTAGTTTGCTGTGTCTCACATCAAGATTAGCACCATTGATCAACTATCCCTACCCTAGCACTGACCGACCAGTAGAGGCCACAACCATGACCAAGACCCTAACTCCCTTAGTCACCTTGATTAATGATATTTCTACTCATCCCTGGAAAGCCACTAGGGAGCCAGATCTTTGAGTACTGCTTACCTGTGATTCCAGACTTATCACCATTTTCTCAGCTAATAAACTATAACTCTCTAGGCTGCAAACTTCAGCTCAAATTTGATTGGGTTTTGACTTGCACAGGCAAATAAACACCTTTAGTCTGGTAACAATTTTCATGTCTTGTGCAGGGCACCTTTTGCTTGTGAATTCAGGGATTCTTGGCCCAGGGCTTGCCACTAGGCCCCCACCTAGCAGCTGCCTGACCTGTTATATCAGAGGCAGAGGCTTAATGGCAATCTGTGAATGGGAACCCCCAAATTATGGTGTTTATGTTTGCAGCATAAGAAATGACAAGTTGAAAAAACCTAGATTTGGAATTTGCTCTGGTTTTGAAAATTCAAGATGTCTTATAGTATGATTTCATGGGTAACAACCCTAGGAATACCACCATCTTCTAGACTTGGGGACACCCAATTGGGTACAGGGAGGGAAACAGTTCCTGAGATAACTTATTGAGTTTGTTTTGTTAGTCATCTCTCAGATTCAGGAAAAGTTTATGGGAACAAAGAGGAAGAAATATTGTGTGTCAGTATGCTTAAGGCTGTATTCATTACCTATTGAGTCTGTGCCTCATCTTGTGGGAAGGGGGCCAATTCTTACCTCATTTCAGCTGGCCTTGAAGGATTGGGCAGCAGAAGCTCAACTTATTCCAACTGTTCTTTTCTCAACCAGAGAGTTTTGCATTATGGTGCCTGTCTCATAGCTAAAAGAGCTCTGTGTGTGTCTGTCTGTATGTTCATGTGTATTGTGATATTTTCTACATCAGAATGATATTATATTTTTTAAATGGAGCTCTATAAATTAGCTTAAACAAATACTAATATGAGAATTCTCTAAAACCTAACAGAAAGTGACCCAAATGCTTTTCAGAATCATTTGATCTGTGGAAATATTTGATATTAAAGCTGGTTTGAGTTTTGTTTGGTTACACAGACTTATCTTTAAAATCATCAGCATTAAATAATATTTTATTCTACTTGGGTTTATTAGTTAAATAAGTTCATGCTATCTCTGTTGCAAATTTTGTCAGCAAAAAATCTTAGAATGATAAAATTTGTGTAAGTAATATAAACTTAATTGTAGGAGTAAGTAAATTAAATAAATGTAAATGGGATAAAAAGCTTCTTTTATGTTAGCTCTTTAGCAATAATTATAATTACTTAAGTGGTATTATAAATGTCTTTGATAACTTTAAATTCTAAAGTTTTGCAAGTTAAATTAAATAATAGATATTCATTGAATCTCTAGACCGTTTCCAAATAAAATAAAATTTTGAAACATTAATTACTGAACATAAGTTAATCTACCTTCTGCTTATTATAGAAAAACTAAAGATATTTGGGTCCATTAGCAAACATTTATATGCCACATTTAAAAAATTTGTGTTATGAAAAAAAACATTTTTTAGAAATTAGTAAATGTGTTAATAAATGGATCAATGTAAGGAATATTAATTACTTCCTTTTTAGTTGTCACTAGAAATTGAGATTCCTAAGAGCTAAGATTTCTATTTAAGATGGATAGAAATTGTATATTTTTAGTATTAAATAAAAGGTATAAGGTATGGAAATACATTTTTTAAGGAATTAAAAAAAGTTTTTCTTAAAATAAGGTTGTTTATTTCTGAATGATTAAGAAGAGACAATCTAAGAGGGAGTTAGAAAGTTGGATTTTTCCAATGAGCCACTGGGACACCTCAAAACATTTTTTTAATCCTTGTATTGGAAAAGTTTTGAACTAATTAGGCCTATTTGATATGCTTAAATTGCAACAGAATTAAACTAGACTGCTATATATGTCACCATACACAAAAATTAATTCAAAATAGGTCAAAGACCTAAATATAAGATGTGAAACAGTAAATTACATAGAAGAAAAGAGTAAGTTACATAGAAGAAAACTTATTGACCTTGGTCTTAGAGAGGATTTTATGAATTTGACCCCAATGGCAAGGGAAGTAAAAGCAGAAATAAATGAATGGGACTATATCAAACTCAAAATTTTCTGCACAGCAAAATAAACTGTCAAGAAAACAAAGAGGAAAACAACAAAATGGGAGAAGATATTTACTAACAGCCTTGACAAGGGTTTAGTATCCAAAATATATAAATAAATCATACAACTCAACAACAACAAAACAATACAATTAAAAAATGGTCAGAGGACCTGCACAGACACTTCTCCCAAGAAGACATACAAATGGCCAACCAATATATAAAAAGATGTTCAACTTCGCTAGCTATAAGGGAAATACAAATCAAAATTAAAATGAGATACCATCTCACACCTGTTAGAAGGGTTATTATCAACAAGACATGTAATAACAAGTGTTGGAGAGGTTGTAGAGAATAAGGAACCCCCATTCATTCTTTGTAGGAATGTAAACCGGTATATACACTATGGAAAACAGTATAGAGGTTCCTTCAAACAATAAAAATAGAGTTACAATATGACCAGCAAACCCTCTTCTGGGTATATACCTGAAAATTTTGAAAACATTTATTCAAGATGATACATATACCCATTTGTTTATTGCAACATTATTCACAGTGACCAAGACATGGACACAACAGAAGTGTCCTTTCAATAGGTGATTCAGTAAAGAAGATGTGGTACATATATACAATGGAATGCTACTCAGCCATAAGAAAAGATAAAATACTCCCACTTGTGACAACATGAATGCATCCTGAGAATATCATGTAAGCACAATAAGTGAGAAAAAGTCAAGAACCATATGGTTTAACTCATATGCAGAATATAAAGCTGAAAAAATAAATTAACAAACAAGACAAACAAACAAAAACTCACAGAAATTGACAACAGTAATAAGGTTACCAAAGAGAAGAGGAGTGGGGGAAAGGTAGTTAAGAATAAAGGGGGTCCTAGATATGGTAATGGAAGAATATTTGACTTTGGGTTGAAAACACACAATACAATATACAGATGGTGCATCATAGAATTGTGCACTTGAAACCTAATTATTTTATTAACCAACATCACCCAAAAAATGAATAAAAATGTTTTAAAATGTTACATGCTAGCAAAGGCAGTTCTTTGTTGATTCCATTATAATCAGATCTATAACCACCTCAGTTTATTTTTTTTTAATTTGCAGTCACTGTTTTAGTCTGATGCTTTTTCAAATGTTTCATCTTTAGAAAGATCTGTAAAGAGAATTCTGACCTATTCTAAAATAGAGTTTTCTGAGAATAAACTTTCAGTTCATACCTTTAAACTGGATGAAGATTTTAAGGCTCTAAGGAATAACTGGATTTATTAACTGCTGACAAAAGATTAAGATAGATAAGAATTAATTATATGGACTAAATGAATAAAGAATAATTATAATTTTATAATTTTTAAAAAATATATTGCTGAATTTTAATCTTTTTTCCAAATAAAAGAAAATTTGTTTTCTCTTCAGATATTTATTACTTAAAACAATTTGGTAATGTATACATTTGTAAGCAATATTGAAACATTTATATTTTTCTCCTTACCAATCTAATCCCTCCAGTAGTTTTGGAGACTCTGAATGAGTGACAATAATTATTTTCATGGTAATGTGGTTGTGTGCATAAATTTGATAGGAATATATTCTTTTTTTAACAGGGCACAATTGGAACTTTGTTTATTACCAAGATTTTGGCTGTAATGTCATGTGTGAAAGGTACATATGTAGAATCTGGATGTCACCAGAAAGCTTTAAGAAATGAAGGTTGACTTTGGAAGCCAATAAAGGCCTCTTAGAGAAACAAACTGATACCTTACTTACATGGTTCACAGCAGTCTTTCTGGGTAAAGAACAAAGGTTTCTTTCCTGAGAGATAGCGAAGGAAGAATCTCAAGACATTCTGGGGAACCCGGAGAACCTGAGAAATTTACCCCCATTGATAGGTATTGTGGGCAAATGCTGATGGCAACTATGTAGCTTGACATTTTAGCCTTTCGATGTTAATTAAAGTTCAATATGGATGTTCCTAATGAAATTCTAGCAAAACAAATTTAATAAGAGCCTATATGATCAATTACCATTCTTGTCATACTTATGCAAATAGCAGCCCAAATTTATTGAAACTAGACTTATACAATAAATTGGTCTTAACTTGGTTTTCTTTGATAAAATGAGGGCAATTTTAGAAAGAAAATTGTTTCAATAGAAACCATCATGCCCAATAAAGAGTTAAATTCTACTTCAGTTATTTGCCTTTAAAATCTTATTTTTCACCTGTGGACTAGACTGGATCCTGATTTTTAAATAAAAATGCCTAGCTATAGCCCTCTGAACTAGTGTTTCATTTATCTCCCATCTTCTGCTGTGGAAATATTGAGAATTAAAACTGTTTCTTTCTGAGCCTAGCAATTGAAGACCCCAGCTAGAACCTATAATGTAAACCTCAGAGAAATAATCACAACAGCCCATGCTTGAATAATTTCAGTGACTGATATTGTGTAAGCAACAAAGAGCTAGTGTCAAGGTGTACATCAGGGACGTTCAGATGGAAGACTACGGTAATCTGTCAGGTTGTAACTGCCTGCCTTTATTCCTGTAAAAATGAAGCTCTGAGCCTTTTATCTGGAGGTCTTCTCAACTAGCAGTTGTAAAGACTCAGAGACTAACTTATGGTTTCCTCTGATTTTTACTTATACTACAGGTATCCTGGCCTCCTGCTTCTTCTAGCTTTGCTGGGGTTCCTGCTTATAAATTGAATGTCTAGAATGCTTCCTCCAAGGCTCAAGGACCATTATGGAACAGGTGGGCTTGTGAGACTGTAAGAGGCAAATAAGATGAGCACAATAGTCAGACAAATCTGACTCTGTCTTATGAATTTATCTTCCCTCTTGATTGACCTTGAACTCAATTCCCTTATATTCCTTAAGACTGTGGAATGAACAAAAGAAAAGGGGGCATTGTAACTACACAAAAACTTTATTTCTTTAATATGAATTTTTCTCCTTTCTTTCCTTTGATTCAAACTGGCCTTATCCAGCACACTGACTCGTCTGCCTCCTTTTCCTTTGTACCTTCGCTTACTTAATCATTAAGCCCTCAGGACAATGAGGACCTTGTCAGCATCAAATAATCTTAGACACAAAGCCTTGGTTCTGTTGACTACAGAGAAGGACTTTCAACCAAAGTAAAGATAACATCTAGGCCTCAGTTGTTTTTCAGCTTCAGACCCAGAAATGCAGTGAAACCAGATGAAGCAATGTCATGGCTGACATCAGGACAGAGGCAATGGTCAACTACCCCCTGTCCTAGAACCAACCAATCAGCAGAAACCACAACTCTAACTCCCTTATTCACTATGAATAATGATTTTCCCGCTATATAACCCAGCCCCTAAAAGCCATCAGGATGCCTGATCTTTGAGCACTTACTTACCTGTGACTCCAGGCTTGGCACCATTCCCTGAACTAATAAACCCTTATTTTCTAGGCTGCAAACTCCTGTTGGCATTTAATTGGTCTTTGATGTGTGCAGGCAAATAAACCCCTTAAATTTGATAACAAAGGAACTTCAAGGGGATTCTTCTGCTTAGACTACCAAGATAAATAGAGTCCTTCTAGAGTCAGGAACCTTTTTACCAAGTCGCACATTGACAGTACCACAATTAAGAAGCTGCCAATGGCCAGGAAACCACTAGAATAGGAAAGACTGCACAGTTATGAAGTCACTGCAAGGGCTGTGGGCTCTGAATCCACTTCATGCTTATTACTGAAGTATAGCACTCCCATTTTAGCACTACTGTTTTCTACCCTTACAATTGCTACTTCGAAGATAAGCAGAAGCAACAAAATTTGGTAGAAAACAATGACCTCTTCCCCTCCCCTGGCTCTTTGTAAAAGGTTGCCACCCACAAAATTCCAGGGAATAGCTAACCAAAGAAGATTAATTAACGCTCAGCTTAGCTTCTGTATGCCATCTTCATTAGTCCCCCACCTGCTCCCCCTCCCCAACCAGGATGGGGTTTTTTTTTGCCTTTATATTCTCCCTGCAAAGACTGTTCAGGGCTGTGAGTTTTGTTTTGGGCAGGAGCCCGCTCACAGTCACCAGCTATTAAAATCTCCAAATGGTCAATTTGGTCTCTGTGTGAATTAATCAGGTGAAAGCTGGGTATAACACTATAATGCACACCAAGATAATAAAAGCCTTAAACCTTACCAGTCTGTGAATAACTAGGAAGCTGGTAACCTGATACTGGGACCTCTGCTAACTCTGCAAAAGAGAAACAAGATGATTTTGCTTTCTAATCTCATGTAGGGGCATTTGATAAACCAAACATACCCACTGCCTAAGCTCTAGCAGAAAGATTTTTTTTTCCTTTTTATTAAAATTATTGGTGTTACACTGGTTAACAAAATCATACAGGTTTCAGGTGCACAATTCCACAACATATCACCTATACACTGTATTGTGTTTACCATCCCAAGTTAAGTCTGTGTCCATCACCATTTATCTTTCCTATACCCCCCTTCCCCCACAATCACCACACTGTTAATTTCCCAATCTTTATCATTATAAAGAGATGGGGGAATCAATGTTTTGTGCCAATTTATCACATTCACAACAATAACTATAGCATCATGATTCTGAGACTCAGAACTACATACAATACTAATGAAATAATAAAATGACAGAAAGACATCCAAGTGGAAGTAGTGTTGTACTGGATCTGGTTTGTTCTTACTCACAAGGGCCATTGTTAAATTTTTTGGATTTTTGCAAGCCATTAGCTTGAAATCACCATGGTGGTATTTCAGTAAAAAAAAAAATAATAACATCTTAAAATGTTACAAATCAAGGCTTTTGTACCCTCCCAAAAAATTGATGGTTAAAAATTTATCAGCACTCTGGCTGCTAATGACTTGGAATTTTATATCAGTTGTAATGTTTTTAAAACTGCTCTAATACTTTATGCTTTATATAGTTAAATGTCTTTCCATATAAAATTTGAGAAAGAAAACATTTATTGTGTACTTAACTTATGTTCCATATACTCTACTAGCTATAGTAAATATAGATAACCAATATTTGGCTAGATAATTAAACTTACTTTTACTGGACTTAATTAATCTAGGAGAATTATGTTATGTATGTTTGGATGCTCAGGTTCAATTATTTGGAGGGGTTTTAAATTTTCATAGTTTCAGGTACAGTGAATTTAAGGTGCTGTTAACTCATATGAATTTCACAACTATGTAGACCAGGATTCAAACCTGTAACTACCTGCCTATAAATTGTGCATAATTATGCCACAATATAATGCTACAGTTTAACTAGAAAAATTTTACCCAAGGAGAAGTACTAAATAATAAGATGATATTAATTACAACTATGTTGTTTGGTTGTATGCTACAATGAATTTCAGTTGCTGCTGATCCAATGTGTTATAAATTTAATTAACTAAAGCAAATATAGCCAATTCATTTGCCCATATAAAATTGAGTAAGTGCAACAATTACATAAACAGTGGTTAATTACAAATGTTAACAAGTGCAGCATGCTTTTTATAGCCTACAGTAAGAATCAGCTATGTCTATAATAAAGTCAAACATATGTTCCAAAAGGTATGCCTACAGTACTTAAGTTTTATATATGGCATATTAGGCCTTGATGATTCAATTATTTTTAGAGAAATGTACAAAAGTAATTTCATATTTAGTACAGCACCCAAATCAACCTTCCTTTATCAAGTAGAAGCCTTAGTTGTATTTTTAAAAAAGGGTTGGCTAAAATTGAATTCAAGAGAAATAAACAGCTAGAGTAAAAAATAATATTACCTTATAAAGGTTATTTTTTTCAAAATGAAGTCAGTTATGTTGTTTACATTTTGGACTCAGAATTCTTTCTTTATCTTTAATCTACAAGATAAAATATATACATTAATTTTTTTAAGGCCTTTTTTTGTGTGAAATATATATATTTTAATATATCTTTATTGATTTCAGAGAGAGGGGAAGGGAGAGGGAGAGAGAGATAGAAACATCAACAATGAGTCATTGATTGGCTGCCTCCCCCATGCCCTACACTGGGGATGGAGCCCGCAACCCGGGCATATGCCCTGACCGGGAATGGAACCACGATCTCCTGGATCCTAGGTCGATGCTCAACTGCTGAGCCATGCTGGGCTAGGCATGTGTGTGAAATCTTGTTTAACAAACACTGCAATGCCTAGAAGAAACTATTATTCTCAAGCTTTATATGTTCACTAGATGGCAGCATTAGATAAATAGATAATCATAAAACTTCCAATCACTTTCTGTAAAGTGAAATAGCAATATTAATTCATATTCCTTCCAGGCACAACTCAAAATTATTTTCTGTAACAGAGACATGAGATCGTTTGACTATTTTTTTTTTAATTTCATGCAATTGCTCTCATTTCTTTTGCCAGAAGGGTGTGTTAATTTTAAAGGTTTTCTTATTTAAGAGGGAAAAAGTATTTCAACATTTTGTTCAGGAATTGTTCTTGAAACTTATTTAGAAAAAAGTAGCTTGGGTTTCTGATGATGGTTTAATTTAGAGTGCATTCAAATATTTTATTTGAGTGTCATATTACAAATTCCTGATTGGGAGGGCATGTAGGAGTGAGCTCAATATATATTAAATATAGTATCACTAATGATTTTGGCTTGTGTCTATGGATCAAAAATGTATACTAAAAGTTAGCCACTTTGTATCTCTGACTTGACTCACACTGTAGTATACATGTACATGAGCTGGGGATTAGTGAAGGTGGTATGTTAGTAAATGCAGATAGTTAAAAATGAAGTTACTAGTAACCTGGTAAAAGAAAAAAGTACTATAAATATCTAGTAAATGTCCCTAAATCATGAAGGATTGAGTTAAACATATCTAAGTTAATGTGTAAAAAAGAGTAAAAATGAATTTTCATAATATTGATGATATTAATATAAATTTGATACTCTAAAATAGTTTGTTATGGATCAGAAGCTATCCCATGTAACACTGGTGTTAATAAACAATGCATCACCTGGAAATAATAAATGAAAGGCCTTTTCCACCATGTGCAGGAGATGGATGGAGAGTGTTATAGTGTTGATTTGTGTTCCCCATAAAAACTCACATGTTGAATTCCTAACCCCTAATACTTCAGAATGTGGTCTTATTTGAAAATAGAGTAACTGCAGATGTAATTTGTTATGATGAGGTCACATTAAAGTAGAGTGGACCCAAAATAAAATATAACTGCTGTTTCTACAAAAAGCAGAAATTTGGACACAGGAACACTTAAAAGGAAAATGATGTAAAGAAACAGAAGAAATTTGCAGTCACCATTACTGAGAGGAGACAAAGCCACAAAGGCACCAGTCAGCTCCTTCCAGCTTATACTACCCCCACCCACCATGGTTACACCACTTTGATGATCTGGTTGCCAGGGACAGTGTTGGAAATTCACAGGCTTAGAACCCCATTGTCCAGTACATCCTGCCACGGAGTAGTGCCCTGTAACCAAGACAAGCTGGTCAGAGAGGAGATGCCCATCACCCCAGGGAATACAGGACTTTTCCACCACCCGACAGAGATCCCAGAATACAGAGCAGTGTAAAAGAATCTAAAAAAACTGCTTCAGTGCCACCAATAGGAAAACAAAAGCAAAATTTCTTAACCTAAAAGAGAAGAGACACTTTTAATAATCTCATTTCCATAGATGCCTAGACATAGAAAAAATCCATCAAATACCAGGAATAACCAAGGTAACAAGGCATCTCAGAAAGAAAATTTTTTTAAAAATCTACAGAAAATAAACTTAAAGACATGGAAATATGTGATTTAAATGATAGAGAATTTAAAATTGGGTTTCTGAAAATAAACTCAATGAGATAAAAGAAAACACAGGTAGGTAGTTTAATGAACCAGAAATAAAGTAAATAAACAAAATTAGTACTTTAACAAAAAAATTAAAACTTTAAAAGAGAAACAATTAGAAATTCTGGAGATGAAAAACTCAATGAAATAAATGAAACATGAAACAAGCTTAGAAATGAAAGCTGATCAGGTGAAGGAAAAAAATTAGTGATATCAAAGATAGAAATCTAATATGATACAGATGAAAGAGAGAGACTTCAGAGAGAGAAGAAAGGAAGAAAGAAAGGAAGAAAGAAAGATGAAAGAAGAAAGGAAAGAAAGAAAGAAAGAGAGAAAGAAAGAGAGAAAGAAAGAGAGAAAGGAAGAGAAAGGAAGAGGAAGGAAGAGGAAGGAAGGAAGGAAGGAAGGAAGGAAGGAAGGAAGGAAGGAAGGAAGGAAGGAAGGAAGGAAGGAAGGAAGGGAGGGAGGGAGGGAGGGAGGGAGGGAGGGAGGAAGGAAGGAAGGAAGGGAGGAAGGGAGGGAGGGAGGGAGGGAGGGGGAGGGGGGAGGGAGGGGGGGAGGGAGGAAGGAAGGAAGGAAGGAAGGAAGGAGGAAAGGACACTACAAAAACTGACTCTATATATAGATAAGAATAATGGGTATAGTAGAAGAAGAAGAGAGGAAGAAGGGACCAGAGAGCTATTCAAACAAATAGTCAGTGAGAACTTTCCAACACTGGAAAGAGCTAGATCCTCTAATCCAAGAAGCAAACAGAATGCCTAATTATCTCAATCCAAAGGAACTTCTCTACCAGGCACATTATATTAAAACCATCCACAATTAATGACAAAGAAAGAATTCTCAAGGAAACCGGGGGTGGGGTGGGGTGGGGGGAGATGGTAATATAAAAAGGAAAGCCCATTAGGTTATCATTGGATTTCCCAGCAGAAAGCTTACAAGCTAGGAGAGAGTGGAATTAAATATTCAAAGTAGTAAAAGAGGAATACTACAAGCCAAGATTAATATATCCAGCAAAGTTATCCTTTAGATAAGAGTAAAAAAATAAAGACTTTTCTGACATACAGATGCTGAGGGAATTTACCACAAGACTCCATTACAAAAAATACTGAAGGGAGTTATTCTACTTGAAACAAAATACAAAAGGAAACATAACTATGAATAAGATTACTAGCAAACAGATAGATAGAAGCAGAATGTTATAACCCTTTTTCAGAATTGTGTATTATACACTTGAATATAAAAGTTAAAGGAGATAAAAACATTTAAAATAGAAGACAATAGCTACTGCAGTTATGAAATAAACTCACAGCATAAATAGGAACAATTTGTAACAACTAAAACAAAAAGGGGTGCGAGTAAAGATCAGAATTTGCAAAAGGGAATGAAGATAAATTCAGAAGGAAAAAATTACTGTATATATGAAACTTTCTTTTACATATTCTTAATGGTAACCATACACACAAAAAACTTAAGTAAGACACATTACTTAAAAAAAGAACACAGAGGAGAAAAAATCATAGAATACTACCAAACTAAATAAAATGAAAAACATAAATGAAATTTTTAAAAATATATAATCATAGTCTACTGGAAAACAAAAGATAAGATGGCTATAGGAAATCCTCATATACCAATATTCATCCTAAATGTAAATGTACTGAACTCACCAATAAAAAGGCACAGAGTAGCAGATTGGATCAAAAAACAAAACACAACCCTATGCTGACTTCAGAAGACATATTTCAGCTGCAAAAACAAATATATACACAAAGTGAGAGGGTAGAAAACTTCTTCAATCAAATAACATTGAGAGAAAAGTGGGTGCAACCATACTTATGTCTGACAAAATAGGTTTCCAGATAAAAAAGGTAACAAAAGACAAAGATGGATATTTTATAATAAAGGGGATAATATATCAAGAAGACTGAACAGTTCTCAATACATATGCATGCAACCATGAAGCACCGAAATATATAAAGCATCTACTAAGAGAACTAAACGGAGAAACTCATAAAAACACAATTCTGGTAGGGGAACTAAGTATGCCATTGACAGCTATGGACAGATTAGTCAAACATAAAATCAATAAAGGAAAAAATGGCCTTGAATGACACGTTAGACTAAATGGACATAATTGACAATTAGGGGCCATTCTTCCCAAAACACAGATTATACATTCTTTTTTAGTGCACATGGAACATTTTCAAGGATAGACCATATGTTGGGACACTAAACTAGTCTTAATTTTTTAAGAAGACTGAAATCATACCAAGCATGTACTCCAACAACAAAGTTCTGAAACTGGAAATCAACTGAAAAAAGAAATCAGAAAAAAAAACCCACAATTATGTAGCGTTTAAACAACATGCTACTAAAAAATGACTGAGTCAAAGAAGAAATAGAATGAGAATTCTAAAGGTACATGGAAACAAATGATAATTACAATATGACATATCAAAACTTTTGGGATGCAGCAATAACTGTAATAAAAAGGAATTTTATATCAGTACAGGACATTTTCAAGAAACAAGGAAAATTCCAAATAAATAGCTTAACATTACATCTTAAAGACCTAAAAAAGAGAACAAATGCAGTCCAAGTCAGCAGAAGGAAGGAAATAATAGAAATAATAAATAATAGGGAATTAAATGAAATACGAGAACAAAATGACAATATAAAAAAATAAGACAATAAAGAGCTGATTCTTTGAAAAGATGAATAAAATTGACAAACCACTGGCTAGACGCACTAAGAAAAAAAGAGAAAAGACACATATAAACAAAATCAGAAAAAATGAGAAGTAAACATGGACACCACAGAAATACAAAAAATCACACAAGAACGCTATAAAAGACTACATGCCATGAAATTCAATAACTTAGAAAAAGTGGACAAGTTCTTAGAAATATATAACCCTTCTAGACTGAATCACAAAGAAGTGGAAAATCTAAATAGACCAATTAACAGTGAGGAAATTGAAACAAACATTAAAAACCTCCCCAAAATTAAAAGTATAGAACCAGATAGATTCACTAGTGAATTCTACCAAACAGGCAAAAATGATTTAAGACTTATCCTTTTTAAACTCTTCCAAAATATTGAAAAAGAGGCAATACTTCCTAATACATTTTATGAGGCCAACATTACCCTGATACCAAAACCTGGCAAGGATATCACACACACAAAATAAACTATAAACCAATATCTCTCATGACGACAGATGCAAACACCCTAAACAAAATACTGGCAAATTAAATGTAACAATATATTAAAGATGTACTATATCATGATCAAGTGGGATAAATTCCAGGGGCACAAGAATAGTTTAATATATGCAATCAATCCCAGTGAGAGGCCACATTAACAAAATCAAGGATAAAAACCATATGATTAGGCTGTTCCCGCTTTTCTTTAGAAGAGAGATTTAGTTTGCTCTTGCTTAAAATTAAATGTCTCAATTTTAGCAGTGCCTGAGCCAAAGCAGGGTAACATGAGTCGGATTTAAATTAGGCCTGTGGAGAAGATGGTGGCCAAATAGGCAGATCTTTCTTGCACCTCCTCCCAGGGCCTGACTGGAAATACAACTAAACTAGGGAACATTCACCTGGAATGACCAACTGAGGCCCAGCTGAGGAGGAGAGATATATCAAGGAAGGACAGAAAACACCTGGAGACTGGTGGGAAGGGCAAGGCCAGAAAGGGGCTGATCCGGCTTCCAGGGGTAGTAGGCTGAGAGTGAGGAGGAATCTCTTGGCTACAGGAGGGTTATTTCCCTGAGAACATTAAGGCCCAAAACCCAGGCTGGGCTGCACACCCTGGAGCACCAGAGCCCAGACAAGAAGCCCACATAACATCTAGCTGTGAAAAGCAGCAAGACTGCTGGCCACCTGGGAGTCTGGAGCTGGTCAGAGTTAAAGCCGCAGTTTTGTTTTTAAACCCAGAGCACACAGGAGTTTCCTCTGCAGCTACTCACCTGAAGCTTTGGAAGAAGGAGGGTGGCGCAGACTCAAGGTGCCTAAGGAGAGGCTTGGGTGGAAAGTATTGGGGGTGACAAGGAAAAGCAGTAGCCGGGAGTCCTGCATTTGGTCCTATACCCCTAAAACAAAAACAGCTGGCCCCTCCCATAAGTCACAGCTCAAAAAAGGAAAATACCAAAGAAAATTATACCACCCTAGGCACTACAGGCTGCCACACCCTCAGGAGCCCTGCCTGCCACACCTTGCATTTCGATTTTTGAAGAGGAGACAGCAAGAGAGCCCAAGCCTGAAGCTTTGAAGGGTCCAGGACGTGTCAGTGACAAGATAGGTTGTGGGGCCATCCACCCCACTATCCCTGGAACCTTACTGGCGTTTACCCTGCATGGGAGAGCTGATAGAAATTCGAGGTTCCACCTGATACCATTAAATCGCATACAAGAAACTACACCCAGCTGAAGGAAGGGAAATATTCTGGGGCACTCTCAGAGGAGGGACAGGGAAAACACCCATCATTTTCCCTCAAACCTGAATGTCACCTGGGACAGGGAAACACACCCGTCACTTTCCTTAAAACCTGAATGTCACCTCCTTATCATGGGGGATCCAGAGGTCAAGACTCCTGATTCCACCTAAAGCCCTTTTATAAACAGATTTTTGAGTGATTAAGATTGACAGCCTGCTGGCAGATGGAGACGGGGTGAGGAGGAGCCTGGGGAACCTGGGGAAGTTTGCTGACCCATCCCCTGGGCCACAAGCTGCTAGCAAATCAGTGTTAGAATGCAGCTTGGAACCTCCCACATGGAGCCAAGTCCTGTGGAGAAAGACACAAACTGTGGATCACTTGAAGCTTCAAACAGGTTGCTGAGAGGCAAAGGATAGTTTCTGACAGTGGTTAGCCCTAAATACTTTCCAAGAAGTCCAGAATTTACAGACAAAACAACTAGCTTCAGTCAGAGGACCAGGATGCAAAGGGAACTTCCAAGAGACAATAAACTCTGCTGAGATGAACACCACATTAATTTTTTTCTTCTTTATCTCTCTTATCTTTCTTCTTTATTGATTTGTTATTAGTCTCCCCTTTTCCTTTCATAGATCTAAATGTTCCCTTCCCTTTTCTTACCATATTTTTTACCTTCTTTCTCCTGTTTTCTCAGTTTTTCCTTTTCTTATTTGTTGTCTATCTGCTTTCTCCTCTATTTTCCTTTTCATAATTTTCTTCCTCTTTTATTTTATACAATTTTCCTTACCTTATTTGTTTTTCAATTTTTCTTTATTGTAGAAAGAATTACAGATGTCCCAATTTTTCCCGCATTGATCCATTCTACTCAGCCCCCACCCCCCAAGGCCTTCACCACAATATTGTCTGTGTCCATGGGTTATGCATTTATGCATATAAATTCTTTGGTTAATCTCTCCCCAACCACCCACCCACCCTTGCCTTCCCTCTGAGATTCCATGCTTCTTTGTCACTGGATCTATTTAGTTCATCAGTTCATTTTCTACTTAAATTCCACATATTAGTGAGATCATGTGATATTTGTCTTTCTCTGCCTGGCTTATGTTGCTTAGCATACTATACTCCAGGTCCATCTGTACTGTCCCAAAAGGTACGAGCAAAAGGTACGAGACCTTTTTTCTTTACAACTACATAGTATTCCATGGTGTAAATGTCCCACTGCTTTTTTATCCACTCATCTGCTGTTGGGCACTTGCGCTGTGCTCAGATCTTAGCTACTGTAAATTGCGCTGCTCTGAAGATAGACCTTACCCTATTCTTTATTCTTATTTTTTTCTTTCATCTCTGCCATTTCATATTCCTTTTTCTTCCCCCTTTTTTTCCCTTGTATTTTCTTCTATTTTTGTTCTATATTCTCCTTCCTAACTCTATCTTCGTTTTTGGTTGTTTTTGTTGCCATTGTAGGGGTCTGGTATATGTTTTTATTTTGTTTCTTGTTTTGGTTTCTTATGCTTTGTTTTGTTCTGCCAGCACCTGTACAACAGCTTGCATGACATGGTGAGTCAGCCAGCCCGAGAGGAGATTCCTCCCACAAATGGAACAACAACATTCAATACCTAGTTACAACAGGACAGCTCAAAGAAGTAACACAAGGGACATTCTGAGAGCACTCAGCTCAGGAGATCTGAGATTGCACTACTGAGTCCCACAAAACACGTACTACATAAAGCCATCTGAGGAAGAATGGGAGGTATAGAAATTTGCATAGAAACAAATACAAAGGGACAGCAAAAATGGGGAGACAAAGAAATAACCCCCAATGAAAGAAAAAGAGGAAATTCCAGGATAGCTAAATGAAATGGAAGCAAGCAATTTATCAGATGTAAAGTTCAAAATAATGGTTAAAAAGATGCTCAAGGAATTTAGTGAGAATTACAAGAAACTTAGTGGGAATGACAACAGCATGAAAAAAGAAATAGAAACCACAAATAAAAATCAGTTGGAGGGGATACCAGATGTGGCTGATTAAGTAGAAGCTACACTAATGCTCTCCCCGAAATAAACTGAAATTGCAACTAAAATATAGAAAAACGGTTCTGAATAATCAACTGAAAACTAGCTGGAAAGAACTCTTATGATGAAGGACATAAAATGGAGACCACATAAAAATTGGTAGAAAGTGTAGAGGTGCAAAAGGACTGGCCAGGATTCCACAGGCAGCAGCTGAAGTTCCCCATGGATATCTCATCTGTGGGGAGTTCCCACTGAGGACTCTGTGGTCTAAACCACACGCTGGGCTCCCCATCCCAGAGCATCAGAATTGAGAAAGGTACTCACCTAACAACTGGCTATGAAAAGCAGTGGGGTTTCTGTCTGCCAGGGAGAGATGGTTGGTAATACAGGAAACTTCTTAAAGGGCTAATGAAAAAACTTTGTGTGGTGCCACTCATCTTGGGCTCTGGCTGAGGGAGGGCAGAGTGGACTAGGGCTTTGTAAGGAAAATCTAGGGGTGCTGGCTCTGGGGATAGAGCTTAGAGGATGCCATCTAGATTCCTGTGCTGAATCATTTCCCCATACTGTAGTATATATGTCTGCCTGAGAAATATATCCTGCAGATGGCAGACCTTTACCACCCAGGCAGCTTTTGCCTGGGGGAGGGTAATTGCCCCACCCATCAGAAAACCTCTTGCCCCATACTGTGAAGTTTATACCTGGCTGTGGTCTACAGTCTGAGGTTCATTAAGAAACTAAGAATAAGAATCAGCATGTAGGCAGAGATAGATCTCTGGGTGCTGTGAGTCTTTGCCTGATCTGCTTCTGGATCCAGGGCTTTAAAAATCAGACCTTGGTGCACATTTTGGTCCTTCCAAATGCACCCAGCCACATCAGAGGGAGCCACAAGTTGTGGATCACTGATAGCTCCAAACAGGATACCAAAAGACAGTCACAAACAGCATCTGACATTGGCCTGTACCAGAGGCCACCCAAAAAACCCTGGGAGTCTTAACAGATTTACTTAATACATAGAAACAAACTCAAACAGGCAGCCAAAATGAGGAGACAAAAAAAACAAAACCCAAAAAAACAAGCCTAAATGAAAGAACAAGAGAATTCTCCAAAAGAAGAGATAAACAAAATGTAGATAAGCAATCTATCAGAATGATTATAAGAATGCTCAGCAGCATGAGAAAAGATACAGAAACTATGAAAGAAATTAAGAGTGACATAGCAGAAATAAAGAATACATTGGAAGAGATTAATAGCAGATTAGTCGAACCTGAGGATCAGATCAGCAAATTAGAAGACAGGGTAGAAAAGCACTCAATCAGAGATCCAAAAACAAACAATTAAAAAACAGGAGGACAGTTTAGGGGAGCTGTGGGACAACATGAAATATGAAAATATTCAAGTCATAGGACTGCCATAAGGGAAGGTAAAAAAAGTGAGCAAGGGTTAACAAATCTTTTTGAATAAATAATGGCAGAAACCTTCCCTAACCAGGTGAAAGAAAAAGTCACACAAGTTTAGGAGGCACAGAGAGTTCCAAGGAAGGTGAAATCCAAAAGGCCCACACCAAGACACATCATAATTAAATCTAAAGGGGAAATAAATAACTTCCCAGACAGTAAAAGGCTAAAGGAGAACATTAGCATCAAACCAGCATTGTGGGAAATGTTAAAGGGAGTGCTTTAAGAAGAAGAAATAGAGATAGAGAGATGAACATAGGTATAAAAAAAAAGTGGCAGTACATAAGTA